>NC_061089.1:85445848-85448348 GCF_015104395.2 Macrobrachium nipponense
TAATCCATAGTTTTCGAGGTAGCTGAGACAATAGAGACAAATAGTGACACTCCTGATGCCCTTTGAGTCCAAGTTCAACCTCGATAGGATGGGTTGGAGGTGAGTTGGTGGGAATGGAGAGACATGTAAAAATAACCAAAAACTACAGATATTCGTGTCTAATCCATAGTTTGTGAGGTTGCTGAGATGAATAGTGACACTCCCGATGTCCTTTAAGTCTAAGTTCATCCCCAATAGGAAGGGGGTGAGAAGGGGTGGGAAGGCGATGAAATGTAAAAGGAACCCAAAACATTAGATATTAATAATAATAATAATAATAATAATAATAATAATAATAATAATAATAATAATAATAATAATAATAAGCTTTATTTCAGCTCGGGTCCATATACATTGAATATACAAAATACAGACAGTAACATACACAATCTAGATACATGAGACATGATAAAATAAAAAAAAGAAAATGAATAATTGGCACTTTATCCACAAAATAGCTGAGGTAGCATAAAAGCTAGTAATCATCATACTGGGTAATAACAGTAATAATATTGGTGAGAAAAAAAATGCATTAGAGTAATAACAGTTAGTGCACATATTATATAACTTGAATTTCAACATAGAGACCTTAGGTGGTTACAGTAGTCAGGTCCAGAGGGCTAAATACATAAATTAAATGTAAATAAAACTTTAACTCAGTAATCACAGTAATAATAAAAAATTAGAATATCAGCAATAAATGTAATAATGACAAAAACTGCAGATAACATCTTGCCAATACAGAGATTAAGTCCTCTATGGGACAAAGGCCTCATTTTCCCATCTTTCCCACAATTTAGATTTTCTTCTTGCTTCACTCCTTAGGATGCTTTGTATGAGCGAGTTGCTGCTGTTCTCACTCGGGTTACTAGACTGGACATTGTTCGACCTAACAATGATTTTTAAATTGTCCAGGTGGTTTTCTATGAACATCTGTGTGGCGAGTGGTAGCGGGGAGTGTTTGTGAGGCGTCTCAGAATGTCATTGTGCACAACAGTGATGCGTCCTCATGGTCTCTCGGGTATAGTTTCGTCCAGAGGGAACACCCATAGATACTGTAGCAGTAAGAGCGGAAGAGCAGCAGTTTCACGTCTCGGTGACAGAAGGCAAACCACTCCTTGCAATCATGTTGCCAGCTGCACATAGTTTACAACGCCTCTGTTTCAATGTCTGCCGTATCTTTTAGGTCGTCGGTGATAATGTGACCCAAATACGGAATTCATGCACAAATTTCAGCCGATGGTTTCCGAGGAAAATTTGAGGTTCTGCAATATGCTTAAGCGATCTCGGGAGCAGCGACATGCACTGGGTCTTGGTTTCGTTGTAGATTATATCAAATTCCTCTGCATATTGGCGGCAAGTGTCGATGAGTCGTTGGAGAGCCTACACTGATGGGGAAATCAGAACCATATCGTCGGCGTAACAGAGGTTGTTTATAGTTGTTTCATTGACGGTGCATCCGATTGGAGCGAGTTCAGTTTGACATTCAAGGCATCTGTGTACGTATTAAACAGGTATGGAGAGAGAATGCCCCCTTGCCGAAGCCCGTTTAGGGAGCCGAAGGTGTAAGATAATACGATACCCCATTTGACACAGAATTGCTGTGTGGAGAACCAGCAATGTAAAAATGCCAATTAGATACAGGGGTTGTGCCCCTTTTATGCAGCTTCAGGAAGAGCTTCAGGTAGTTTACTCTGTCAAATGCTTTTCTCATCTACAAAACAAAGGAAAACGGAGAGGCTGATGATAGGTAGTAGTTCAGCAATTCTTCAGTATGTAGATGCAGGTGTCGGTTGAGTGGTTTGCTTTGAAACCCGAACTGGTTGTCAGTGGTGTGTAGAAGGGGAGAAGTCTCACTAGAAGAACAGACTCAAGTATCTTCGATGCGATCGTTGTGATTGCAATCGGCCGGTAGTTGCCAGGGTCAGCTGCGTCCTTTACTTGCTTGTTTTTGATTAATGGTATCAATGTGAACCTAAGAGTAGGGAGTCTGGAAGAAACCGGTGAATTATGCACACATTGAATATGGGCATCTAGCAAAATGTAAATTATCGGATGGGCAGAATTTGAAGGCCTCTGCAGGAAGACCATCACAGCCGGGCGATTTATTATTAGGTAGGCTGTTTATGGCATCGCTGATGTTACCTGGCGCAATATGGTCTACAAAATGAAATTGACTGTTGTCAGTAAGGAGGTTATCCTACATCCCTTCGGGAATCTTGATTCATTATGCAATTCAGGATATTGTGAAGTGATTGCCCCACATTCTTGCAATAGCTTCGTCTCCGCTCTTCCCCTACTCTCTGTGATAGCTTTTTAGTTTTGGGATTTAAGGACTGGATATCTTTCTAAAGACGAGGATAATCACCAGATTCTAAGTTTCTAGACATTGCATCGGCTCTTAGTTGTTTTTCATTTAACCTGCAGTGCTTAAGAGCAAGTTTGAACTGCGCTCTCGCCT
>NC_061089.1:85453348-85458348 GCF_015104395.2 Macrobrachium nipponense
GAATGGAAAAAAATGAACTTTTCGTAATAACATTATATAATACGTATTACGTGTTAGCAAATAAAAGGATAAAGAGCTGTTTGAACCCGGATTAGTAAAGAACACGAACAATACTTAAATGTATACGAAGTAAACAAATGTAATCCAATAAAAAAAAATTTTAGTATAGAAATGTTCATAGAAAATTACTGTAGTCGTGACGAGATCCCATTTTGAAATAAGAAGCAGTTAACAATGTAAAGTATATAAATTTCCATGAAGAAAATAAAATCTCTGCTACATTGAAATTAACAGTTTTTAATTTTATACATTTTAGAAGAAATACCTTTAGTCCCTATTCTTTTGAAATTGAATTATACTTACATTCAGAAATATATATCTATAAAAGATGAAAATTACATGGGAAAAGCATTAGAGGAAAATATGTAGGTTTCTCAAAAAAAAAAAAAAAAATTATGTATCTCGCAAAAGGGGGACTTCCCGCCACCAAGTCAGGGGTTCACCCTAAGGACCGCTCTCGTAAAAATAATAACTTTTCCTTCTCGCACGACCTTCTAGAAATATTTTCCACGCCCTTTACCTCAAAGAGGCCAAATCTTAAGAAATTATTTACACACTTTCATATAAAAAAAGAAAAGAGCAAGAGAGAGCGATGAAGGGAGAGAGTGTAAGTAGTGTAGTATTATATTGCTGCATAGTCTATTGAAGAGCATACACAAACTGGGTAAGTTGTATGAGTATCAAAGCAGGGTCATTTAAAGGACGCATATAGATAGCAATGTTCCGAGCCCTTTTTCTTACGAGGGAGCTCTTAATCTCTGCCTCGGTGTCTTCCTGTCTATCTATCTATCTATTTATCTATCTATGTATTTAATCACACATATTTGTGAGTGATTCTGAGATGATATCTTATGGAATTTTAACATGACCTTTCCCATGCAGAGCCTTCACAACAACTATAAGCCCTAATTACAAACACGCTGCAGTATTGGCAGATCCCAGAATGTCTACTAATAGCCTAGTATGCCTTTTTATTTGTTGTTATATTGCTTTATTTAATTGTGCTGTTGGTTCGAAAGGCTGACGCCAAAAAAATTTGGTATAAATCAGAATTCATTTAAAATCAAATTAAAATAAAAAACGCTGGGAGCAATAATTTTCGCTATATATATATATATATATATATATATATATATATATATATATATATATATATATATATATATATATATATATATATGTGTGTGTGTATATATATATATATATATATATATATATATATATATATATATATATATATATATATATATATATATATATATATATAGATATATATATATATATATATATATATATATATATATATATATATATATATATATATATATATATATATATATATATATATATATATATATATATATATATATATATATATATATATATATATATATAATATATATATATATAAAGGTATAAGCCACGAAGGAAAGATTAACATCAGAGTTTCTGCAAGGTCTTTCGACTCAACGTCCTTTACTCAGCTGAGTAAAGGACGTTGAGTCGAAAGATCTTGCAGAAACATCGTTGTTTATCTTTCCTTCGTGGCTTATACCTTTATTTATGGATTTATCACGTTCCAAACTTTCGTGATTCAGTTATACATATATAATATATACGCGAATACAACAGGAAAAAGATAGTCAGAATTCCAAGCGCTTTCGTCTTTACTAAGACATTGTCAAGGAGCTAATGAAATACAATTGGAGAGAAAGGTCTCAGGTACACAACAAGATCAAGAATACCAAATGGTTAATTGTCAAAAGGGTAAAAATTAAAAGAGATAATCCAGGATTATCGGATATCACACGGTCACAAACCTCAACAGATTTAACCCTAACCGGAATTATCTTTACAGTCCAAAACGTAAAAACTGAATATATTAATTTTGTCGCTTATATTTATCTACAGCTTTTTTCATTATGAAAGCATCAAATTTAAATAAACCAAGACTGAAATTTAGAACATTTCTATTATTTGACTTGATGAAACAAGATTCAATGATATTCCTTTTAACTGTGTCATTACATGGGGTTAAGGCTCTTGCTTGACTCCAGTTAATAGTATGATCTAAATCTCTCATATATACGAATGATGCATTCACGTGCATCTACTGTGTATATATATATATATATATATATATATATATATATATATATATATATATATATATATATATATATATATATATATATATATATATATATATATATATATATATATATATATATATATATATATATATATATATATATATATATAATAAAAAGGAGCCCATAAAAAACACCAAAATGTAGAGAGAAAAGTACTATATTCAGAGACTGCTGTCTCTCTCTTCAGGTATATGAATGAGAAAAGTTTACAGAAAAAGGTGGTATTTATACCAAGAGATCCGTCCACAAGTAAGCCAATTTAGGTCACCCCCGCTGATAATCTTCCTTTAATCTTCTTAAGCGTTGGTTGAATGAAAACTTCGTCGACGACATCGAGATCCACGCCCCTTTGAGATGTTCATTACCTGCTTCTCTTTTATTAAGGCCGATTCCATCATTTGACTCTTGTACCGGCAGTTGCTGCTATATATATATATATATATATATTTTTATATTTATTTATCACAGTAAATGCACGTGAATGCATTATTCGTACATATGAGAGATTTATATATATATATATATTATATATATATATATATATATATATATATATATATTATATATATATATATATATATATATATATATATATATATATATATATATATATATATATATATATATATATAATATATATATATATATATATTATATATATATATATATATATATCTATCATATATATATATATATATATATATATATATATATATATATATATATCTATATATATATATATATATATATATATATATATATATATATATATATATATATATATATATATATATATATATATATATATATATCTGGTATACAACATTACTTTGGAGGTCATAATTAATTTTCCACAAAGTCACTACATACTTGAAGTTACGTTGAGAGTTATTCTGAACGGTCGCCAAAAACAATCTCCCCGTCAAAATGACTCGTTCGTATGAAAGGTCGACCCCCTGCAAGGACCGCCCATCATGAAGGGACGAGATGAACTCTTTGTGGCGACTCTCCCAACATCGTCATTCCTTCGGCATCAAAAGGAAATTGATGTGAACTGACTTTTTGTTTTTTGCGCTATCTACCGTGCACGTTCTCATTTCGCTTTGTGATGAAATCGAAAGTTTTCTGAGTTCACCTTCAGATAAGAAGTAATGAAAATGCCCTCTGCTCTGTCAGTATTTGAAGTATACTGACCATGATATTGATACTGAGTGAATCTAAAATTTGTCTCATTACATAGTTTTATGTAATGAAAAATATTGCTAATGATAAGAAAATGTGTCTTCATCTTTAAGCAAGATCACATTAAAATACTTTGTTCTTGAACATCTTGATACTACAAATAAATAAAATAATAAGAAAATAAATAAATAGTGAGGTAGTAATGTTCCCGAGATAATGTTTAACGCGCATACTTAAGTCTACCACATGCTGTAACTAAGTCTGTGTCCTGCAGGGAATCTTTGACTCTATATACTGAAGATATTCGCTATATATACCTGCCGGTCAGGTTATATGTCTCTTTATATTTCTAATAGTGAAGCTCATTGTCCATATACGTAACTCGTCCCTATCTGACTATTTTTGTATTCGCCTGGAACATCATTATAAGGAATATCAATCTGGAGGAAAAATGCACTTCAAGCCACTTCAAAAGATATGAAAGTGAAAGCCTGTTATTTTGATAATGTTAAGTAAAGATGAGTCAAATATTTCGCAAACTGTATGAAGTCTATCCACATTAATACAACGTTAGTAATTAACCAGATTTATTTTAAGAATATACAATAAGAAATGTTAAAAATTTCGCCGTGGAAGTTTAATCTAAACCTGATGGCAATATGTTTCAGGAGAGAGTTGATATTTCGCATGATGATTTTTTCCAACTGTTACTTAATTTTAATAACAACAGCTGCTAAATACATCTCGTGGAATATAAGAGGAAGTGAAATACATTTACAGAGGTTAGTGTTCAAATTAATTAGAACTTGTTGGTTGCGTTAGCAACAACATTTTACATCGTCGGAAACATTCGAGACGGGAAATAGTCCTCTATGGTAATTACATCTATCCCTCTCATACTGCGGCAATCATTCTCCAAAAGCCCATAAGAGAGGGCCATATGTCGGCTGAAGACAAAGGGCGGAAGACCATAACTCATTCGCCTGGAAAAGGTGAGTGTGCATACTCGAAAATATCCTAGGTGCTATCATAACCGGCAACACGTCGCCCCCCCCCCCAAACCAACCAGCCTCTCTCTCTCTCTCTCTCTCATCTTCTCTCTCTCTCTCTCTCTCTCTCTCTCAAGTTGACCAGAAGGAACACCAATTACGCTAAGCAAGAATGAACATTTACCAGGATCTGATTAAGACAAGAGGTATAATCTTGAAATGATACTTTATTAATAAACTACAGAGGTATTTATATGAATTGCTGGCCAATCAGCGGCCAGGAAACTTCCACAGTAAGGCCAGTGCAAGAGCCACTGTGGCGCCACAGAGTAGCGTCGGTGTGTGGCGGGGATGTGGCTTCCCTTAGGTTTCCAATGTTTATAAGCTGTAGCGGGGATTTGTACCAGCTCGCCACAGTCGCTTGCCACAGGTGCTCGAGCGTTTGACTTAGCTTATACACAATGGGAGCCTATGGGAAGCCGCATCCCCACCATACACAGACAAAACACTGTGGCGCCACAGAGTGGTGCGTGTACTCATGGCCTAACTAAAGGACCAATCGTGTACAATTATTTGATATTAGCCTTTATGGCTCCTATATAGATGAATATCAGGT
>NC_061089.1:85465507-85485136 GCF_015104395.2 Macrobrachium nipponense
AAAGTCTGTTTAGTTTTGGTGATACTCAGTAATTAAGGTCATCATGACTAGTCATTTGGCATAAAGAAAGCACGTTCTTGCGTCTGACCTTTAGTCGTAAAGATTATTTCTGGGGTCACCTGAGCAGCAGTAGTTCTGTCAACAAGATAAGTTGTAAACACTGGACCTGGGGCAATTTCTATAGCAGAATAGAAGGTGTATATGTAATAAATACATTATTTAATATTACAGTATCTGTAAATAAAAACCCATGACCTGAGGTCATGGCATTAGGAGGGTCCTACGTGACCAATGCAGATCTAGATTACGCTATGCGCTGTCTGCAGTAGCCTGGTTTAGCTCTGTACATTGTCATCATTTTGCATTAATGATAACTTTGCACAACAACTTCCATGGGAAGCGGTTGACCTGTTAACCTACGCCGGAAACTTGTAACTTCCGAGCCGGCGGACTACGTATGTTTTTATATGAATCGCTGAGATAGCTAATGTTCCGTTATCGACGTGATGCTTTAGAATGGCAGTTCCGTGCCAGCATTCAAACATATCGGTCTCCCGACCGAACTGCATCTCTTAGTATGGAGTTACAGAATAAAGTTGTTATATCTGTTCAACTTATCTGTTTGAATCCTCTCCTTTAGTTAAGAAGAACCACTCTACTAAGATATCACATAGGAGATGAAAGGAACCAGAAATACTTACGAATGACAGTCGTAAGGAGAAACAAAAAAAAGTCTTTCGCAAAAGCGAAGAGACTTAGATATATGGTATTAATCTTTGAACTACTCAAAGGATCTTTTGGCAACAGCAATCTAACTGTTACCAGCAATTCCGTTTAATTGCTATCCTAACTAAAACTGTACTTTACACTTTATTTTAAATTTAAGGGATTCATCCAAACATGGATTAGTATGGCAAATAATAATAATAATATTACTAATATAGATGACAAGTACAGCAGTCTATTAAGTTTTGGTTGGCTACTTAAGTTAATTTAAGGTCATCATGACTAGTCAAGTGGTATAAAGAAAACACACACTTGTGTCTGACCTTTAGTTGTAAGGTTGAATTCTGAGATCATTTGAGCAGCAGTAGTTCTGTCAACAGGACGAGTTGTAAACACTGGACCTGGGGCCATTTCTATAGCAGAACAGATGGCATATATCACATTAATGGCAGCACTACTTAAAGGATCTTTTGGCAGCAGAAATATTGTTTATTCAAGATGAAGTATAGACACAGAAACTCAGTATTTATGGTCATCATGACTATACTCGTTTTTTTTCCATCTGTCCACCCGCCTTTGCTGTTTGCGTATGGTAACACTGCGTCCCGGGCTTTAGATAGTTACATTCAGCTTACAATCAACAATAATAACAATATCCTATTTCGAAAATTAACGGGGTAATTCGCATACAGTAAATTATTAAAACACTTTTGAGTTGCACATGTACACTCAGATATCCTATTATTTACCTAAAACTTACACATAGCGTAACTATCTAAAGCCAGGGACGCAGTGTTACCATATGCAAATACCACAGGCGGGTGGACAGATGGAAAAAAACAGAGTATAGTCAGTGGCACAAAGAAATAAGACAACTGGGTCTGACCATCAGTTGAAATGTCAATTTTTGATGCGGTTGGAGCAAGAGAGGTTCTGATCACTGTAGGATTTGTAATGTCAAGAGTAGGAACAATTGGTTCTATAGTGGAACAGATGGAGAATATGACATTAATAGGACAGCAGCTAGAAGGATATCTTTGGACACAAACACACTATTTACTCATGATGAATAAGGGTCAAAAGGCAATGGAGTGGTTAAGAGTAAAAAATAGATTTCAATGAAGCACAACATTGAGAAATATATAAAATACTTATACAGTTGCTTTAATTTAGTAGACTATTTGAAGTATGGTCAGTTAAGTATCAAAGACAAAATGTCACATCATGCACCTATACATTTTCAAGATACCTACCTGCTAAAATCTCTTCCACATAAGTTTCCAACATAAACTTAACACTGTACTTTACAATGACCATTGAATGTAAGATTCTTCTACGAATGCATCACACCTAAAATGGCTTCACAGTATAAAATAATAATAATGTTGCTGTTGAGTACTGAAGTCTGTTAAAGATTTGTTCCATTCAAGAATTAAGGTCTTCATGAGTAGTCAAGAGGAAAGAAGAAAGCACGTGCTTGTGTCTGATCTTTGGTTGTAAGGTCGAATTCTGGGGTCACTTGAGCAGCAGTAGTTCTGTCAACAGGACGAATTGTAAACACTGGACCCTGAGCAATTGTTTCTACAGCAGAATAGAGGCAGTATTTGGCATCAATGGGAGCACCACTAAAAGGATTTGTTTTGGCAACAGAAATATTACTTATCCAAGAAGTTCAATGAAGTATAGTGATGATATATAAAATACAAATACAGAACCACGTAAGCTTACCAGATGCATTTCTGGCCAGGCTTTCTATAAGTTACAAAGTCCATTAACTAATGAAGACCCTACATTGTAGCCTGCACCAGAACATTTCCTAGATATCTAATTGCAACAATTCCACATAGTCTGTAGCCTAAACAAACCCCTCTTTTACAATTACATTAAATTCCAGAGATTTATCTAAAACTTCATCACATCTGGAATGGTAGCATAGCAAAGAATAATAATATGACACTAATAAAGATGATAAGTACTAAAGTCTGTTTAGTTTTGGTGATACTCAGTAATTAAGGTCATCATGACTAGTCATGTGGCATAAAGAAAGCACGTTCTTGTGTCTGACCTTTAGTTGTAAGGTTGAATTCTGAGACCATTTGAGCAGCAGTAGTTCTGTCAATAAGATGAGTTGTAAACACTGGACCTGGGGCAATTTCTATAGCAGAATAGAAGGTGTATATGGCATTAATCTTTGAACTACTAAAAGGATTTTTTGGCATCAGAAATCTAGCTGCTGCCAGCAATTCCGTGTAAGGACAACGCTTTTCCCTATTTTTATTTTATCCAATCAAGTCGCGTAGTTCTTACTTCCATCCGATAGAGCGTTCCGCGGCCTTTCTGCCGACGTATAACACATGTAATTCCATTATTTGTATGCCTTATTATCTTTAAATGTATGTTTGTAAGAAAACACAAATCTACTGTCTCAGAGTCATTTCTGCTCTCGGTGCTAGTCTGTACTACTTATCCGTCCGCACCTGTCTTAATCTCTGGTCCTCACAACTGGTGACCTCCCAGAGTTGGTGACAGCGGTCTAGGCCCAGCCTTTACTGGACTAATTACGGCTCTCACCTTCAGAGAACCTTTAGCGGACTCAATATGGCGCCACAGTTTAGGTCTCTAAAAACTCCATTGAGAGGACGTCACCAACGCCATTAATGGACTAATCACGGCACAGCTTCCCAGTGTGTTTTGGCGTTTATTTTTGAGGACGGGTAGCTGGGTGCTGGTCAGCCAACAAAAAAATTTGGGTGGCAGTCCAGAAACATCAATCCGACGTCGTGGCCTCCTTTGCCTCACCCAGGGGACGCCAGATATCTTCTTAACCCGCCGAACCTGCGGGCCTCCTTGGTTCTTCCCCCGGCGCCATTGCCACACCTGCGAGTCCCCAGGCAACCTCCCAACGCCGCTGCTACACCCAGGGTCCTGCTTTACCCACCCGACGTTGCTGCCGCACATGTGGGCCTGCTCGGCCCCCCTGACATCACTGCCTGTGGGCCTCCTCAAACCCTCGACACTGCCGTCGCCCCTGGTCCTGGGGCTCGCTCGGCCTGCCTAACGTTGCTGCTACACCTGTGGACCTGCTCACCCTTCCGACGCCATCGCCTGTAGTCCTCGGCCTACCGACACCGCTGCCACACCAGTGGGCCTCCCCTGCCTGCCGATGCCGCTACCTGTGAGTTTCCTCGACCTGCTGACGCCGCTGCTCACCTGTGGTTGCACTCCGCACCTGGGGGTCCCCACGGCCTGTCCCAGGCCGCCACCACACACAGTGCAGCTCTTCACGGTCTTGGTCGCCCCAGCCGACGGTAGAACACCCCAGGCAACCGCCAGGGGAGGTATCCTGTCAGCCAGCAACACCGAAGGACTCTACACTCGACGATGTCTCACAAGTGTCACAAGGACATGGGGTCACTTCCTGCCTCCAAGATATTTTTTCATCCAATAATTATTCCATAATCATTGTCTTGGGGGGGGGGGAGTATTTGTAAGGACAACGCTTTTCCCTATTTTTATTGTATCCAATCATCATGTCGCGTTGTTCTTACTTCCATCCGATAGAGCGTTCCGCGGCCTTTCCGCTGATGTATAACAAATGTAATTCCATTATTTGTACGCCTTATTATCTTTAAATGTAGGTTTGTAAGAACACAAAAATCTACTGTCTCAGAGTCATTTCTGCTCTCGGTGCTAGTCTGTACGTACTACTTATCCGTCTGCACCTGTCTTAATCTCTGGTCCTCACATCCATTTAATTGCTATCCTAACTAAAACTGTACTTTACACTATTTTAAATTTAAGGGATTCATCCAAACATGGATCAGTATGAAAAATAATAATAATAATAATAAAATAATAATAATAATAATAATAATAATAATAATAATAATAATAATAATAATAATAATATAGATGACAAGTACTGCAGTCTATTAAGTTTTGGTGTTACTTAGTAATTAAGGTCATCTAAGGCAGAAGAGAAAGAGTATAAGTCATTAATGAGATATCCACTAAAGCGAATTTTTGGGCCACAAAGACATGATTCTCTCATGATGAATGACTGTCCAAAGATGATGAGAGAGTTACGAATGACATTTCACTTGTGTCTAATCTGCGGCATTAAGAAAAAACGATGCTTGTGTCAGACCTCTAGTTGTAATGTTGATTCCTGGAGCCATTTGAGCAGGAGTAGTTCTGACAATTGTTATAAAGTCAGGGACCTTATAACAAGTTCTATAGTGGAATATAACGAGTAAATAGCATTAATGGATGGCTGGTAATAGGAGTTTTTGCTTAGTAACAAAATAGCCATAATACGTAATGTAGTTGATTACGATAATGATAAGTGTAGAAATTTGTTAAATTCCAGTTTTACTCAGTATTTATGGTCATCATGACTAGTCAGTGGCACAAAGAAATAAGACAAATGTGTCTGACCTTCAGTTGAAATGTCAATTTTTTATGTCATTGGAGCAAGAGAGGTTCTGATCACTGTAGGATTTGTAAAGTCAAGAGCAGGAGCAATTGGTTCTATAGTGGAACAGATGGAGAATATGACATTAATAGGACAGCTGCTAGAAGGATATCTTTGGACACAAACACACTATTTACTCATGATGAGTACGGGTCAAAAGGCACTGGAGTGGTTAAAAGTAAAAATTAGATTTCAATGAAGCATAGTAGTGAGAAATATATAAAATACATATACAGTTGCTCTTTAATTCATTAGACTCATTGAGGGTTAAACTTCTTGATAAGGCAGGGTCAGTTAAGTACTATCAAAGACAAAATATCACAGCATGCACCTATACATTTTCAAGATACCTAACTGCTAAAACCTCTTCCACATAAGTTTCCAACCTAAACTTAACACTGTACTTTACACTGACCATTGAATTTAAGAGATTCCTCTACGAATGCATCACACCTAAAATGGCTTCACAGTATAAAATAATCATAATAATGTAGCTGATAAGTACTGAAGGTTGTTAATGTTTGGTTTCATTCAGGAATTAAGGTCTTCATGAGTAGTCAAGTGGCATAAAGAAAGCACGTTCTTGCGTCTGACCTTTAGTCGTAAAGATTATTTCTGGAGTCACCTGAGCAGCAGTAGTTCTGTCAACAAGATGAGTTGTAAACACTGGACCTGGGGCAATTTCTATAGCAGAATAGAAGGTGTATATGGTATTAATCTTTGAACTACTCAAAGGATCTTTTGGCAACAGCAATCTAACTGTTACCAGCAATTCCGTTTAATTGCTATCCTAACTAAAACTGTACTTTACACTTTATTTTAAATTTAAGGGATTCATCCAAACATGGATTAGTATGGCAAATAATAATAATAATAATACTAATATAGATGACAAGTACAGCAGTCTATTAAGTTTTGGTGCTACTAAGTAATTAAGGTCATCATGACTAGTCAAGTGGTATAAAGAAAACACACACTTGTGTCTGACCTTTAGTTGTAAGGTTGAATTCTGAGATCATTTGAGTAGCAGTAGTTCTGTCAACAGGACGAGTTGTAAACACTGGACCTGGGGCCATTTCTATAGCAGAACAGATGGCATATATCACATTAATGGCAGCACTACTTAAAGGATCTTTTGGCAGCAGAAATATTGTTTATTCAAGATGAAGTATAGACACAGAAACTCAGTATTTATGGTCATCATGACTATACTCGTTTTTTTTCCATCTGTCCACCCGCCTTTGCTGTTTGCGTATGGTAACACTGCGTCACGGGCTTTAGATAGTTACATTCAGCTTACAATCAACAATAATAACAATATCCTATTTCGAAAATTAACGGGGTAATTCGCATACAGTAAATTATTAAAACACTTTTGAGTTGCACATGTACACTCAGATATCCTATTATTTACCTAAAACTTACACATAGCGTAACTATCTAAAGCCAGGGACGTGTGTTACCATATGCAAATACCACAGGCGGGTGGACAGATGGAAAAAAACAAAGTATAGTCAGTGGCACAAAGAAATAAGACAACTGCGTCTGACCTTCAGTTGAAATGTCAATTTTTGATGCGGTTGGAGCAAGAGAGGTTCTGATCACTGTAGGATTTGTAATATCAAGAGTAGGAACAATTGGTTCTATAGTGGAACAGATGGAGAATATGACATCAATAGGACAGCTCCTTGAAGGATATCTTTGGACACAAACACACTATTTACTCATGATGAATAAGGGTCAAAAGGCAATGGAGTGGTTAAGAGTAAAATATAGATTTCAATGAAGCATAGTAGTGAGAAATATATAAAATACATATACAATTGGTCTTTAATTTAGTAGACTGTTTGAGGTATGGTCAGTTAAGTATCAAAGACAGAATGTCACATCATGCACCTATATATTTTCAAGATACCTAACTGCTAAAATCTCTTCCACATAAGTTTCCAACCTAAACTTAACACTATACTTTACACTAACCATTGAATTTAAGAGATTCTTCTACGAATGCATCACACCTAAAATGGCTTCATAGTATAAAATAATAATAATGTTGCTGATGAGTACTGAAGTCTGTTAAAGATTTGTTCCATTCACGAATTAAGGTCTTCATGAGTAGTCAAGAGGAAAGAAGAAAGCACGTGCTTGTGTCTGATCTTTAGTTGTAAGGTCGAATTCTGGGGTCACTTGAGCAGCAGTAGTTCTGTCAACAGGACGAATTGTAAACACTGGACCCTGAGCAATTGTTTCTACAGCAGAATAGAGGCAGTATTTGGCATCAATGGGAGCACCACTAAAAGGATTTGTTTTGGCAACAGAAATATTACTTATCCAAAAAGTTCAATGAAGTATAGTGATGATATATAAAATACAAATACAGAATCACGTAAGCTTACCAGATGCATTTCTGGCCAGGCTTTCTATAAGTTACAAAGTCCATTAACTAATGAAGACCCTACATTGTAGCCTGCACCAGAACATTTCCTAGATATCTAATTGCAACAATTCCACATAGTCTGTAGCCTAAACAAACCCCTCTTTTACAATTACATTTAATTTAAGAGATTTATCTAAAACTTCACCACATCTGGAATGGTAGCATAGCAAAGAATAATAATATGACACTAATAAAGATGATAAGTACTAAAGTCTGTTTAGTTTTGGTGATACTCAGTAATTAAGGTCATCATGACTAGTTATGTGGCATAAAGAAAGCACGTTCTTGTGTCTGACCTTTAGTTGTAAGGTTGAATTCTGAGACCATTTGAGCAGCAGTAGTTCTGTCAATAAGATGAGTTGTAGACAATGGACCTGGGGCAATTTCTATAGCAGAATAGAAGGTGTATATGGCATTAATCTTTGAACTACTAAAAGGATCTTTTGGCATCAGAAATCTAGCTGCTGCCAGCAATTCCGTGTAAGGACAACGCTTTTCCCTATTTTTATTGTATCCAATCAAGTCGCGTAGTTCTTACTTCCATCCGATAGAGCGTTCCGCGGCCTTTCTGCCGACGTATAACACATGTAATTCCATTATTTGTATGCCTTATTATCTTTAAATGTATGTTTGTAACAAAACACAAATCTACTGTCTCAGAGTCATTTCTGCTCTCGGTGCTAGTCTGTACTACTTATCCGTCTTCACCTGTCTTAATCTCTGGTCCTCACAACTGGTGACCTCCCAGAGTTGGTGAGAGCGGTCTAGGCCCAGCCTTTACTGGACTAATTACGGCTGTCACCTTCAGAGAACCTTTAGCGGACTCAATATGGCGCCACAGTTTAGGTCTCTGAAAACTCCATTGTGAGGACGACACCAACGCCATTAACGGACTAATCACGACACAGCTTCCCAGTATGTTTTGGCGTTTATTTTTGAGGACGGGTAGCTGGGTGCTGGTCAGCCAATACAAAAATTCAGGTGGCAGTCCAGAAACATCCATCCGACGTCGTGGCCTCCTTTGCCTCACCCAGGGGACGCCAGATATCTTCTCAACCTGCCGAACCTGCAGGCCTCCTTGGTTCTTCCCCTGGCGCCATTGCCACCCGACGTTGCTGCCACACATGTGGGCCTGCTCGGCTCCCTTGACATTGCTGCCAGTGGGCCTCCTCAAACCCTCGACACTGCCGTCGCTCCTGGTCCTGGGGCTCGCTCGGCCTGCCTAATGTTGCTGCTACACCTGTGAACCTGCTCACCCTTCCGATGCCATCGCCTGCAGTCCTCGGCCCATCGACACCGCTGCCACACCTGTGGGCCTCCCCTGCCTGCCGACGCCGCTACCTGTGGGTTCCCTCGACCTGCTGATGCCGCAGCTCACCTGTGGTTCCGCTCCGCACCTGGGTGTCCCCACGGCCTGTACCAGGCCGCCACCACACACAGTGAGGCTCTTCACAGTCTTGGTCGCCCCAGCCGACAGTAAAACACCCCAGGCAACCGCCAGGGAAGGCATCCTGTCAGCCAGCAACACAGAAGGACTCTACACGCGATGCTGCCCCACAACAAGTGTCACAAGGACACGGGGTCGCTTCCTGCCTCCAAGATATTTTTTCATCCAATAATTATTCCATAATCATTGTCTTGAGGGGGAGTATTTGTAAGGACAACGCTTTTCCCTATTTTTATTGTATCCAATCATCAAGTCGCGTTGTTCTTACTTCCATCCGATAAAGCGTTCCGCGGCCTTTCCGCTGACGTATAACACATGTAATTCCATTATTTGTACGCCTTATTATCTTTAAATGTATGTTTGTAAGAAAACACAAATCTACTGTCTCAGAGTCATTTCTGCTCTCGGTGCGAGTCTGTTCTACTTATCCGTCTGCGCCTGTCTTAATCTCTGGTCCTCACATCCATTTAATTGCCATCCTAACTAAAGCTGTACTTTGCACTTTTTTAATTTAAGGGATTCATCCAAACATGGATCAGTATGGCAAATAATAATAATAATAATAATAATAATAATAATAATAATAATAATAATAATAATATAGATGACAAGTACTGCAGTCTATCAAGTTTTGGTGTTACTAAGTAATTAAGGTCATCTATGGCAGAAGAGAAAGAGTATAAGTCATTAATGAAATATCCACTAAAACGAATTTTTTTGGGTCACAAAGACATGATTCTCTCATGATGAATGACTGTCCAAAGATGATGAGAGAGTTAAGAATGACATTTCACTTGTGTCTAATCTGCGGCATTAAGAAAAAACGATGCTTGTGTCTGATCTCCAGTTGTAATGTTGATTCTTGGAGTCATTGAGCTGGAGTAGTTCTGACATTTGTTATAAAGTCAGGGACTTTATAACAAGTTCTATAGTGGATATAACGAGTAAATAGCATTAATGGATGGCTGGTAATAGGAGTTTTTGCTTAGTAACAAAATAGCCATAATACGTAATGTAGTTGATTACGATAATAAGTGTAGAAATTTGTTAAATTCCAGTTTTACTCAGTATTTATGGTCATCATGACTAGTCAGTGGCACAAAGAAGTAAAACAAATGTGTCTGACCTTCAGTTGAAATGTCAATTTTTGATGTGGTTGGAGCAAGAGAGGTTCTGATCACTGTAGGATTTGTAATGTCAAGAGCAGGAGCAATTGGTTCTATAGTGGAACAGATGGAGAATATGACATTAATAGGACAGCTGCTAAAGGGATATCTTTGGACACAAACACACTATTTACTCATGATGAGTACGGGGCTAAAGGCACTGGAGTGGTTAAAAGTAAAAATTAGATTTTAATGAAGCATAGTAGTGAGAAATATATAAAATACATATAGAGTTGCTCTTTCATTCATTAGACTCATTGAGGGTTAAACTTCTTGATAAGGCAGGGTCAGTTAAGTACTATCAAAGACAAAATATCACAGCATGCACCTATACATTTTCAAGATACCTAACTGCTAAAACCTCTTCCACATGAGTTTCCAACCTAAACTTAACACTGTACTTTAATCTGACCATTGAATGTAAGAGATTCTTCTACGAACGTATCACACCTAAAATGGCTTCACAGTATAAAATAATCATAATAATGTAGCTGATATGTACTGAAGGTTGTTAATGTTTGGTTTCATTCAGGAATTAAGGTCTTCATGAGTAGTCAAGGGGCATAAAGAAAGCACGTTCTTGTGTCTGACCTTTAGTCGTAAAGATTATTTCTGGGGTCACCTGAGCAGCAGTAGTTCTGTCTACAAGATGAGTTGTAAACACTGGACCTGGGGCAATTTCTATAGCAGAATAGAAGGTGTATATGGCATTAATCTTTGAACTACTCAAAGGATCTTTTGGCACCAGAAATCTAACTGTTACCAGCAATTCCGTTTAATTGCTATCCTAACTAAATCTGTACTTTACACTTTATTTTAAATTTAAGGGATTCATCCAAACATGGATCAGTATGGCAAATAATAATAATAATAATACTAATATAGATGACAAGTACAGCAGTCTATTAAGCTTTGGCGCTACTAAGTAATTAAGGTCATCATGAATAGTCAAGTGGTATAAAGAAAACACACACTTGTGTCTGACCTTTAGTTGTAAGGTTGAATTCTGAGATCATTTGAGCAGCAGTAGTTCTGTCAACAGGACGAGTTGTAAACACTGGACCTGGGGCCATTTCTATAGCAGAACAGAGGGCATATATTACATTAATGGCAGCACTACTTAAAGGATCTTTTGGCAGCAGAAATATTGTTTATTCAAGATGAAGTATAGACACAGAAACTCAGTATTTATGGTCATCATGACTATACTCGTTTTTTTTCCATCTGTCCACCCGCCTTTGCTGTTTGCGTATGGTAACACTGCGTCACGGGCTTTAGATAGTTACATTCAGCTTACATTCAACAATAATAACAATATCCTATTTCGAAAATTAACGGTGTAATTCGCATACAGTAAATTATTAAAACACTTTTCAGTTGCAAATGTACTCCCAGATATCCTATTATTTACCTAAAACTTACACATAGCGTAACTATCTAAAGCCAGGGACGCAGTGTTACCATACGCAAACACCACAGATGGGAAAAAAACAGAGTATAGTCAGTGGCACAAAGAAATAAGACAACTGGGTCTGACCATCAGTTGAAATGTCAATTTTTGATGTGGTTGGAGCAAGAGAGGTTCTGATCACTGTAGGATTTGTAATGTCAAGAGTAGGAACAATTGGTTCTATAGTGGAACAGATGGAGAATAGGACATTAATAGGATAGCTCCTAGAAGGATATCTTTGGACACAAACACACTATTTACTCATGATGAATAAGGGTCAAAAGGCAATGGAGTGGTTAAGAGTAAAAAATAGATTTCAATGAAGCATAGTAGTGAGAAATATATAAAATACATATACAGTTGGTCTTTAATTTAGTAGACTCTTTGAGGTATGGTCAGTTAAGTATGAAAGACAAAATGTCACATCATGCACCTATACATTTTCAAGATACCTAACTGCTAAAATCTCTTCCACATAAGTTTCCAACCTAAACTTAACACTATAATTTACACTGACCATTGAATTTAAGAGATTCTTCTACGAATGCATCACACCTAAAATGGCTTCACAGTATAAAATAATAATAATGTTGCTGATGAGTACTGAAGTCTGTTAAAGATTTTTTCCATTCAAGAATTAAGGTCTTCATGAGTAGTCAAGAGGAAAGAAGAAAGCACGTGCTTGTGTCTGACCTTTAGTTGTAAGGTCGAATTCTGGGGTCACTTGAGCAGCAGCAGTAGTTCTGTCAACAGGACGAGTTGTAAACACTGGACCCTGAGCAACTGTTTCTACAGCAGAAGAGAGGCAGTATTTGGCATTAATGGGAACACCACCAAAAGGATTTGTTTTGGCAACAGAAATATTACTTATCCAAGAAGTTCAATGAAGTATAGTGATGATATATAAAATACAAATACAGAACCACATAAGCTTACCAGATGCATTTCTGGCTAAGCTTTCTGTAAGTTACAAAGTCCATTAACTAATGAAGACCCTATATTGTAGCCTGCACCAGAACATTTCCTAGATATCTAATTGCAACAATTCCACATAGTCTGTAGCCTGAACGAACCCCTCTTTTACCATTTTATTTTAATTTAAGAGATTTATCTAAAACTTCACCACATCTGGAATGGTAGCATAGCAAAGAATAATAATGACACTAATAAAGATGATAAGTACTAAAGTCTGTTTAGTTTTGGTGTTACTCAGTAATGAAGGTCATCATGATTAGTCAAGTGGCATAAAGAAAGCACGTTCTTGTGTCTGACCTTTAGTTGTAAAGACGATTTCTGGGGTCATTTGAGCAGCAGTAGTTCTGTCAACAGGACGAGTTGTAAACACTGGACCTGGGGCCATTTCTATAGCAGAACAGATGGCATATATTACATTAATGGGAGCACTACTCAAAGGATCTTTTGGCAGCAGAAATACTGTTTATTCAAGATGAAGTATAGACACAGAAACTCATCAAATTGTCAGCCTCCTTGAGGGGTCTACCTTTTGTGTAAGGCACAAAATGTGTTAAATATCTGAGACTCCATATTATAGCCCACACTTGGATAATTTCTTGATATCTCACTCCTACCAACGTTTCCATTTAGTTTGCAACTTCAAAAACTTGTGGACCTCATCTAAAATGGTAGCATGGCACAGAATAATAATAATACCAACATAGTACTGAAGGCTGTTAAGGTTTGTTATCATTCAGTAATTAAGGTCATGAAGATAGTCAGTGGTATAAAGAAAACAAACATTTGTGTTCTGACCTTTAGTTGTAAAGACGATTTCTTGGGTTATTTGAGAAGCAGTAGTTCTGTCAACAAGATGAGTTGTAAATACTGGACCTGGGGCAGCTGTTTCTATAGCAGAATGAAAGGAGTATACGGCCTTAATGCTAGCACCACCAAATATAGATACAGAAGCATCTAAGCTTGCCAGATGCACTTCTGGCCAGGCTTTCTATAAGTTACAAAGTCCATTTACTAACGAATACTCTATATTATGGTCTGCATTTGAATTTTTACTAGATATGTATATAACTTCCAACAGCAATTTCACATACTTTGTAACATAAACTAACCCCTTCTTTACACTTGACATTTAATTTAAGAAATCTATCTAAAAATTTACCATATCTGGAATGGTAGTATAGCAAAGAATAACAATAATACTAATAGAGATAATAGGTATGTGCTGAAGTGTGTGTTAGTTTTGGTTTTACTCAGTAATTAAGGTCACCATGACTAGTCAGTGGTATAAAGAAAACACACTTATGTCTGACCTTTAGTTGTAAAGACGAATTCTGGGGTCATTTGAGCAGCAGTAGTTCTGTCAACAGGATGAGTTGTAAACACTGGACCTGGGGCAATTGTTTCTATAGCAGAATGAAAGGAGTATAAGGCATTAACGGAACAGGCACTATAAAGAATTATTTTTTTGACACCAAACAGATTATTTATTCATGGTGAATAACTGTCAGAAGATACATGTTGGTTAAGAATGACTTTGCAGTTTAGGCTTTCTGATGTCACAAAATCTATTAAATATAAAAGACCCTATATTTTGGGCTGCACTTAAAAGATTTCTTGATATCTAACTGCTACCAGCAACTCCATTTTGTTTCTAACCTAAATAAACATGTATTTCACAGTTGATTTTGAATTTAAAGATTTATCTAAACATGGTCCTCATGTGAAATGGTAGCATAGCAAATAATAATCACAATACTTTAGCCTGTTAAGGTTTGGTGTCATTCAGGAATTAAGGTCTTCACGAGTAGACAAGAGGCATAAAGAAAACACACTTGTGTCTGACCTTTAGTTGTAAAGATAATTTGTGGGGTCATTTGAGCAGCAGTAGTTCTGTCAACAGGACGAGTTGTAAACACTGGACCTGGAGCAATTGTTTCTATAACAGAACAGAGGGCATATATTACATTACGGGAGCACCACTTAAAGGGTCTTTTGTCAACAGAAATATTGCTTATTCAAGATGAAGTATAGACTCAGAAACTCATCAAATTATCAGCCTCCTTGAGGGGTCTACCTTTTGAGTAAAGCACAAAATGTGTTAAATATTTAAGACTCCATATTATAGCCTACACTTGGATAATTTCTTGATATCTCACTACTAACAGCAATTCCATTTAGTTTGCAACCTCAACTTGTACTTTACACTTAAGTTTCAAATTAGGAGATTCATCTAAACATGGACCTCATCTGAAATGATAGCATGGCACAGAATAATAATAATACCAACATAGTACTGAAGCCTGTTAAGTTTTGGTGTCATTCAGTAATCAATGTCATCAAGATAGTCAGTGGTATAAAGAAAACAAACATTTGTGTTCTGACCTTTAGTTGTAAAGATGATTTCTGGGGTCACTTGAGCAGCAGTAGTTCTGTCAACAGGAGGAGTTGTAAACACTGGACCTGGAACAATTGTTTCTATAACAGAATAGAAGGAGTATTTACCATTAATGGGAACACCACTAGAAGAACTTTTTAGCAACAGAAATATTGTTTATTAACAATGATCAATGAAGTATAGTGATGATATATAGATTACAAATACAGAAGCACCTAAACTTGCCAGATGCACTTCTGGTCAGGCTTTCTGATAAGATACATAGTCGATTAACTAACAAAGACCCTATATTGTAGTCGGCACTTGAATTTTTCCTAGATACATAACTTCTAACAGCAATTCCACCTAAACTAACCTGTACTTTATACTGGCCATTCAATTACGAGATTTATCTAAAGCTGTATCATCGTTAGAACGCAGCTGACAAGCATGGAGTTCATTACGTTGAAATGTTACTGTGCTGCACTTGTGGTCATTGTAAAGAAAAGGTGCTTGTGCCTTACCTTCAGCTGTAGTAATGTCAATGTCTGCTGTTGGCTGAGCAGCAGTAGGTCTGATAACAGGAGGAGCTGTAACGTCGAGAGCTGGACTAACTGTTTCTGTAGCAGATTATCAGGAGTGTATAGCGTTAACGAGTTAGTAACTTTTTTGCTTAGAAACGCAATCTAACTGTGATGAATTACGGTCTAAAGATGCTGGTATGATTATGAATGGAGATTCTTACATCAAAACAATAGTAATGAGACACATATACAGAATATAATATTACATATCCTTACTGCATATATGCTCATTATGATCAGATTGTAACGTAAAGAAACATGCTTCTGCCTTACCTTTAGTTAAATTATCTGTATGCAACATCGTTTGAGCAGGATTGGGGTTGGCAACAGGAGGAGTTGTAACCATCGGAACTGGAGCAATTGTTTCCAAAGCAGGAGGAGGAGCAGGAGGAGCTGGTGGGAGTGGTGCAGCAGGAGGAGCAGTTGGAGCTGGTGGGAGTGGAGCAGGAGGAGGAGCAGTTGGAGCTGGTGGAAGTGGAGCAGGTGTGTTGCCACTATCCTGGATGATTTGAGCCCCTACATCCTTAAGTTCTGCTGTAACTCCATTATAACTTGGGGTGAAGGCCATGTCCCATTCATTTAAAATCTTAAATCCGTCGTCCACACTTTTGCTCACTGAACTTAAATTGAAGTTTGAAGGGTTGGCACTGACCCGTGCTAGCAAAATGTCGACATCACCTAGATAAATCAGCATTTCAGCGATGGTGCTATTGATCAAGCCAGCGTCCGGATTTCTGATGGCAGAGACTGAAAGGGCAAGTAATTCAATCAACCTCTCCAGTGATCTTTCAGAAACACTGCTACTTTGGGCCTGGCGTCTCTGCTTTTTCCGGGAAGTTGCTGGATTATTCTTCAGGACGTCTGACAGTCTTTGAAGGAGGCCTCGTGCTGCATCCACCACATTCTCCAGGTACTCCATCGAGTATAGCAACTGTTGTTTTGCCTGGTATGTGAGTATTAAGTCATCAAGTGGTGGAGCTGAAATAAACAGGAAGAATAAACTCTGGCTATTTCCTCAAGATACTTGATTCTCTTGGAGAAAGAAGTACCATTCATTTGTTACAAATGATCTAATTTTCCAGAAAATACTTTAGAAATTGACTCTAATTTTTCTGAATCAACCTGAGAATAATGGTTAGAAAATAATGGAAAGATACAAACATCACTGATTAAAACATGCTATATACATGAATAAACTCTCCTTGCTTCGAAGACATGACTGAAGATCAACTGATCACTGTAATGTTTTAGAACCAATAAAGTTATCAGTTCTAGATGGCTTACTTATCCACACAGAACTCATTTAAAGAGTTCACTGACAAGAACTGAAATGTTGCTTGAGGAAAAACAGCTCTTTTTGTAGGTTTTCCAAAGTGAAGTCATTGTTCTTGTAACTCTTTAGCAACTGTAAATAAAAGAAAGTAGAGAAAACTTACCCCCAACAGTATAAATCTCGCATATGAAACCTCCTGAGCATTCTTTCTTTTTCAGTTTCTTCCTTTTGTACTGAATGGATATTTCGTTGGCTTCGAACACTACCCCATTAGGTTTCCTCGTCTTACAGAACTTCTTCTTGCCTCTGGAATGGAGAGAACTGTATTTGATTGTCCAAGGTCTGGCAAGGATACAAGATTAACACCTCTAGTCTTTCATTATGTAATGACCACTGAATAAAAACAGTTCCATCTGGAGTTCCCTTTGAATCTGAAGGGTTGGCTAAAAACTTATTCGAATTTCAATTTATTGTTATTTTTACAGTTAAAAGGGTTAAAAGGGACACTAATCTTTAACCGGGCAGATCTGAAGAGCTGCTGCAAACGGTTTTGATTAAAATTCTGATTGATGACATAAGCGATTCAGAGGTGGCACTGAACAGAAGCACCAAGTCTTTTTATTTGTTACAGTATTTCATTTTCTCTAAGGGAGAATGAGTATATAGGAAAATATTTTAAGGAAATAGTGATTTTTCATAGTTAGTCTGAAGAACGGAATGCAGAAAATAGAATATTCTTTAGAATTGTGACTAGATAGTTGTCATGAATGGACTCGGAGAGACGCAAGATAAAAAAAAAGGAAAATGAAACAGAATGTGAGGAGAATTAATGAGATGTGAGGGCTAAGAGAGAAGTACAATAGGAGCAAAAGGATACTGGAGAACGAAAGAGTGATGAAATATGCTCTCTAAAGCTCTTACTTTTTATCAGTTGTTGTTAGCTTGAGAAACTCCCTCCCACATCCTTTGTTGTTGAGCTGGAATGACATGCAGTTGAATCCAACAGAGGTGCCAGCAGGAGTCTGGAAGCAGGAGAGCAGTTTCACAGTTTATGGATTGCTCTAGAATTTTCATAAATAATGAAAAATTAAAATGGAGAGGATGCAGAGTAGGGACACAGGGTTAGGCATGAGAGATCCTAATCTTATCTAGAATGCAATGTCCTGACCTAACCAAGTAACACAGAATATTCCAGACTCCCTACTCTGCTTACTACCCAGTAAAATATCAATGTAAAAGTGGCAAAAGACAATTCATAGACTTGGGAATTATGATACCTGATCCTGCCATAAAGGCTTTTGTGGAAGATCTGTTGCAGGAATCGAAGTTTGTCAAAGAGTCCCTTTAAGTCCCAGGGGCACGACAAACAAACAAACCACTCTGGAGGTCATTAATTGGTGTATTGTACAGTGAACTTATATCTGCTTCATGTCCTCAGATGAAACTGAGCAGCATGTTTCAGAAACCTTATGATCCTGACTAGGAACTTTGAGTTTCTTACAGAAGACTGCAAGATTCGTCGATAGATTAGAGCTGTACGTATATCACCAAGCAATGAATATAATGTAATTATTGATTTTTTGACAGGACAATGGGAATCAAACATACACACTGTTGGAACAAATGTCTGAAAGACTTCAGTCAGGAAGAAGTGGAAGAGTAACTGGGAAGAAAATGCCTTGAGCAACCCCATTATGAATGAGAAACCTGCAGCAGGAATATTATTACTGGTAGCATAATCACATCTGAAAATAATGATAGTCAAAGCTGCAGAGAAAATAGCCACTGCTAAGCCTTTGCGTTTACAGGCCTATGCCAGATACTGTCATGGTGAAATAACTACTATAGTAGATTCACATCAACCGCGCATTTGACGTCTAGGCCAGTCCCTTACGACGCTCCTGACTGACTGTTGATAAGCCAATCACAGGGCTGGAAACTCTCAGTCTCTCTCTCGAGAGAGTTCACATAGGCAGGATGCATGTTCCACCTTTCCTGAGGGATACGTCTTTCAGGAGAGGTAGAACATACGTCTTGCCTATGTGAACTCTTGAGAGAGACTGAGAGTTTCCAGCCATGTGACTGGCTTATCAACAGCCAATCAGGAGCGTCGTAAGGGACTGGCCTAGACATCGGATGGACGGTTGATGTGAATCTACTATAGTAACTTTCAAATGCAGCTTTCTCAAATGAATGTCGCCTTGCTTCCAATAATTGATGTATCAAGCCTGAACACGAGAAACTTGTTAGGAATGTGGTTACCTTAATCGTTACAGAACATTTCACTTTGCCCCTGTCATTGTTGGAGTAGGCAATGATGCCCTGGTGGTATCCCAAGACAGGACTTGCGTCACAGATGTTCATGACGGTCGTAGATGCTGAAATGAAAACATTATATTATTATAATTAATTCAGTAGATGAAACCTGTTCACATGGAACAAGCCCACCAAAGGGGCCACTGACTTGAAATACAAGCTTCCAAAGAACGTTGGTTCCAACCTCCCACTGCAGACCACAGTGCACCAGGAACTGATCGTGATACAGAGCCAGTTATTTTTTTCATATCCCTGGGGGAGGTGCGAACGCGAGACAACTAAGTGACATGCCACGACACTAACCACCATACCAGCAGACCAGTGTAGAATTATAAGTTAAGTATATCTTTTGGCCATTTTTTAGAAATTAAATATTTGCTTAATTTTAGACATTGAATTATTTAAAT
>NC_061089.1:85485636-85501639 GCF_015104395.2 Macrobrachium nipponense
AAAGTCTGTTTAGTTTTGGTGTTACTCAGTAATTAAGGTCATCATGACTTGTTATGTGGCATAAAGAAAGCACGTTCTTGTGTCTGACCTTGAGTTGTAAGGTTGAATTCTGAGACCATTTGAGCAGCAGTAGTTCTGTCAACAAGATGAGTTGTAAAAAATGGATCTGGGGCAATTTCTATAGCAGAATAGAAGGTGTATATGGCATTAATCTTTGAACTACTAAAAGGATCTTTTGGCATCAGAAATCTAACTGCTGCCAGCAATTCCGTGTAAGGACAACGCTTTTCCCTATTTTTATTGTATCCAATCAAGTCGCTTAGTTCTTACTTCCATCCGATAGAGCGTTCCGCGGCCTTTCTGCCGACGTATAACACATGTAATTCCATTATTTGTATGCCTGATTATCTTTAAATGTATGTTTGTAAGAAAACACAAATCTACTGTCTCAGAGTCTTTTCTGCTCTCGGTGCTAGTCTGTACTACTTAACTGTACGCACCTGTCTTAATCTCTGGTTCTCACAACTGGTGACCTCCCAGAGTTGGTGACAGTGGTCTAGGCCAAGCCTTTAATGGACTAATTACAGCTGCTCACCTTCAGAGTACCTTTAGCGGACTCAATACGGCACCACAGTATAGGTCTCTGAAAACTCCATTGTGAGGACGACACCAACACTATTAATGGACTAATCACGGCACAGCTTCCCAGTGTGTTTTGGCATTTATTTTTGAGTACGGGTAGCTGGGTGCTGGTCAGCCAACAAAAAATTCAGGTGGCTGTCCGGAAACATCCATCCGACGTCGTGGCCTCCTTTGCCTCACCCGGGGGACGCCAGATATCTTCTCAACCCGCCGAACCTGCGGGCCTCCTTGGTTCTTCCCCTGGCGCCATTGCCACACCTGTGAGTCCCCAGGCATCCTCCCGACGCCGCTGCTACACCCAGGGTCCTGCTTTACCCACCCGATATTGCTGCCACACATGTGGGGCCTGCTCGGCTCTACTGACATCGCTGCCTGTGGGCCTCCTCAAACCCTCGACACTGCCGTCGCTCCTGGTCCTGGGGCTCGCTCGGCCTGCCTAACGTTGCTGCTACACCTGTGAACCTGCTCACCCTTCCAACGCCATCGCCTGTAGTCCTCGGCCCACCGACATAGCTGCCACACCTGTGGGCCTCCCCTGCCTGCCGACGCCGCTACCTGTGGGTTTCCTCGACCTGCTGACGCCGCTTCTCACCTGTGGTTCCACTCCGCACCTGGGGGTCCCTACGGCCTGTCCCAGGCCGCTACCACACACAGTGCAGCTCTTCACGGTCTTGGTCGCCCCAGCCGACGGTAGAACACCCAGGCAACCGCCAGGGGAGGCATCCTGTCAGCCAGCAACACCGAAGGACTCTACACTCGATGATGCCTCACAACAAGTGTCACAAGGACATGGGGTCACTTCCTGCCTCCAAGATATTTTTTCATCCAATAATTATTCCATAACTCATTGGTCTGGGGGGGGGGGGGGGTTGGGGGGGGGGGAGTGATTTGATAACGACAACGCTTTTCCCTATTTTTATTGTATCCAATCATCAAGTCGCGTTGTTCTTACTTCCATCCGATAGAGCGTTCCACAGCCTTTCCGCTGATGTATAACAAATGTAATTCCATTATTTGTACGCCTTATTATCTTTAAATGTAGGTTTGTAAGAACACACAAATCTACTGTCTCAGAGTCATTTCTGCTCTCGGTGCTAGTCTGTACGTACTACTTATCCGTCTGCACCTGTCTAATCTCTGGTCCTCACATCCATTTAATTGCTATCCTAACTAAAACTGTACTTTACACTATTTTAAATTTAAGGGATTCATCCAAACATGGATCAGTATGGCAAATAATAATAATAATAATAATAATAATAATAATAATAATAATAATAATAATAATATAATAATAATAATAATATAGATGAACAATTACTGCAGTCTATTAAGTTTTGGTGTTACTTAGTAATTAAGGTCATCTAAGGCAGAAGAGAAAGAGTATAAGTCATTAATGAAATATCCACTAAAACGAATTTTTGGGCCACAAAGACATGATTCTCTCATGATGAATGACTGTCCAAAGATGATGAGAGAGTTAAGAATGACATTTCACCTGTGTCTAATCTGCGGCATTAAGAAAAAACAATGCTTTTGTCAGACCTCTAGTTGTAATGTTGATTCCTGGAGTCATTTGAGCAGGAGTAGTTCTGACAATTGTTATAAAGTCAGGGGCTAGAACAACTGGTTCTATAGTGGAATATAACGAGTAAATAGCATTAATGGATGGCTGGTAATAGGAGTTTTTGCTTAGTAACAAAATAGCCATTATACGTAATGTAGTTGATTACGATAATGATAAGTGTAGAAATTTGTTAAATTCCAGTTTTACTCAGTATTTATGGTCATCATGACTAGTCAGTGGCACAAAGAAATAAGACAAATGTATCTGACCTTCAGTTAAAATGTCAATTTGTTATGTCGTTGGAGCAAGAGAGGTTCTTATCACTTTAGGATTTGTAATGTCAAGAGCAGAAGCAATTGGTTCTATAGTGGAACAGATGGAGAATATGACATTAATAGGACAGCTGCTAGAAGGATATCTTTGGACACAAACACACTATTTACTCATGATGAGTACGGGTCAAAAGGCACTGGAGTGGTTAAAAGTAAAAATTAGATTTCAATGAAGCATAGTAGTGAGAAATATATAAAATACATATACAGTTGCTCTTTAATTCATTAGACTCATTGAGGGTTAAACTTCTTGATAAGGCAGGGTCAGTTAAGTACTATCAAAGACAAAATATCACAGCATGCACCTATACATTTTCAAGATACCTAACTGCTAAAACCTCTTCCACATAAGTTTCCAACCTAAACTTAACACTGTACTTTACACTGACCATTGAATTTAAGAGATTCCTCTACGAATGCATCACACCTAAAATGGCTTCACAGTATAAAATAATCATAATAATGTAGCTGCTAAGTACTGAAGGTTGTAAATGTTTGGTTTCATTCAGGAATTAAGGTCTTCATGAGTAGTCAAGTGGCATAAAGAAAGCACGTTATTGTGTCTGACCTTTAGTCGTAAAGATTATTTCTGGGGTCGCCTGAGCAGCAGTAGTTCTGTCAACAAGATGAGTTTTGTAAACACGGACCTGGGGCAATTTCTATAGCAGAATAGAAGGTGTATATGGTATTAATCTTTGAACTACTCAAAGGATCTTTTGGCAACAGAAATCTATCTGCTACCAGGAATTCTGTTTAATTGCTATCCTAACTAAAACTGTACTTTACACTTTATTTCAAATTTAAGGGATTCATCCAAACATGGATCAGTATGGCAATAATAATAATAATAATAATACTAATATAGATGACAAGTACAGCAGTCTATTAAGGTTGGTGCTACTAAGTAATAAGGTCATCATGACTAGTCAAGTGGTATAAAGAAAAACACACACTTGTGTCTGACCTTTAGTTGTAAGGTTGAATTCTGAGATCATTTGAGCAGCAGTAGTTCTGTCAACAGGACGAGTTGTAAACACTGGACCTGGGGCCATTTCTAAAGCAGAACAGAGGGTATATATTACATTAATGGCAGCACTACTTAAAGGATCTTTTAGCAGCAGAAATATTGTTTATTCAAGGTGAAGTATAGACACAGAAACTCAGTATTTATGGTCATCATGTCTATACTCGTTTTTTTTCCATCTGTCCACCCGCCTTTGCTGTTTGCGTATGGTAACACTGCGTCCAGGGCTTTAGATAGTACATTCAGCTTACATTCAACAATAATAACAATATCCTATTTCGAAAATTAACGGTGTAATTCGCATACAGTAAATTATTAAAACACTTTTCAGTTGCAAATGTACTCCCAGATATCCTATTATTTACCTAAAACTTACACATAGCGTAACTATCTAAAGCTTATCCAAGAAGTTCAATGAAGTATAGTGATGATATATAAAATACAAATACAGAACCACATAAGCTTACCAGATGCATTTCTGGCTAAGCTTTCTATAAGTTACAAAGTCCATTAACTAATGAAGACCCTACATTGTAGCCTACACCAGAACATTTTCCTAGATATCTAAATTTGCAACAATTCCACCCATAGTCTGTAGCCTGAACAAACCCCTCTTTTACAATTTCATTTAATTTAAGAGATATATCTAAAACTTCACCACATCTGGAATGGTAGCATAGCAAAGAATAATAATGACACTAATAAAGATGATAAGTACTAAAGTCTGTTTAGTTTTGGTGTTACTCAGTAATGAAGGTCATCATGATAGTCAAGTGGCATAAAGAAAGCACGTTCTTGTGTCTGACCTTTAGTTGTAAAGACGATTTCTGGGGTCATTTGAGCAGCAGTAGTTCTGTTAACAGGACGAGTTGTAAACACTGGACCTGGCCATTTCTATAGCAGAACAGATGGCATATATTACATTAATGGGAGCACTACTCAAAGGATCTTTTGGCAGCAGAAATACTGTTTATTCAAGATGAAGTATAGACACAGAAACTCATCAAATTGTCAGCCTCCTTGAGGGGTCTACCTTTTGTGTAAGGCACAAAATGTGTTAAATATCTGAGACTCCATATTATAGCCCCACACTTGGATAATTTCTTGATATCTCACTCCTACCAACGTTTCCATTTAGTTTGCAACTTCAAAAACTTGTGGACCTCATCTAAAATGGTAGCTTGGCACAGAATAATAATAATACCAACATAGTACTGAAGGCTGTTAAGGTTTGTTATCATTCAGTAATTAAGGTCATGAAGACAGTCAGTGGTATAAAGAAAACAAACATTTGTGTTCTGACCTTTAGTTGTAAAGACGATTTCTTGGGTTATTTGAGCAGCAGTAGTTTCGTCAACAAGATGAGTTGTAAATACTGGACCTGGGGGCAGCTGTTTCTATAGCAGAATGAAAGGAGTATACGGCCTTAATGCTAGCACCACCAAATATAGATACATAAGCATCTAAGCTTGCCAGATGCACTTCTGGCCAGGCTTTCTATAAGTTACAAAGTCCATTTACTAACGAATACTCTATATTATGGTCTGCATTTGAATTTTTGTTTTTCTAGATATGTATATAACTTCTAACAGCAATTTCACATACTTTGTAACATAAACTAACCCCTTCTTTACACTTGACATTTAATTTAAGAAATCTATCTAAAAATTTACCATATCTGGAATGGTAGTATAGCAAAGAATAACAATAATACTAATAGAGATAATAGGTATGTGCTGAAGTGTGTGTTAGTTTTGGTTTTACTCAGTAATTAAGGTCACCATGACTAGTCAAGTGGTATAAAGAAAACGCACTTATGTCTGACCTTTAGTTGTAAACGACGAAATTCTGGGGTCATTTGGAGCAGCAGTAGTTCTGTCAACAGGATGAGTTGTAAACACTGGACCTGGGGCAATTGTTTCTATAGCAGAATGAAAGGAGTATAAGGCATTAACGGAACAGGCACTATAAAGAATTATTTTTTTGACACCAAACAGATTATTTATTCATGGTGAATAACTGTCAGAAGATACATGTTGGTTAAGAATGACTTTGCAGTTTAGGCTTTCTGATGTCACAAAATCTATTAAATATAAAAGACCCTATATTTTGGGCTGCACTTAAAAGATTTCTTGATATCTAACTGCTACCAGCAACTCCATTTTGTTTCTAACCTAAATAAACATGTATTTCACAGTTGATTTTGAATTTAAAGATTTATCTAAACATGGCTCTCATGTGAAATGGTAGCATAGCAAATAATAATCACAATACTTTAGCCTGTTAAGGTTTGGTGTCATTCAGGAATTAAGGTCTTCACGAGTAGACAAGAGGCATAAAGAAAACACACTTGTGTCTGACCTTTAGTTGTAAAGATAATTTGTGGGGTCATTTGAGCAGCAGTAGTTCTGTCAACAGGACGAGTTGTAAACACTGGACCTGGAGCATTGTTTCTATAAACAGAAACAGAGGCATATATTACATTACGGGAGCACCACTTAAAGGGTCTTTGTCAACAGAAATATTGCTTATTCAAGATGAAGTATAGACACAGAAACTCATCAAATTATCAGCCTCCTTGAGGGGTCTACCTTTTGAGTAAAGCACAAAATGTGTTAAATATTTAAGACTCCATATTATAGCCTACACTTGGATAATTTCTTGATATCTCACTACTAACAGCAATTCCATTTAGTTTGCAACCTCAACTTGTACTTTACACTTAAGTTTCAAATTAGGAGATTCATCTAAACATGGACCTCATCTGAAATGATAGCATGGCACAGAATAATAATAATACCAACATAGTACTGAAGCCTGTTAAGTTTTGGTGTCATTCAGTAATCAATGTCATCAAGATAGTCAGTGGTATAAAGAAAACAAACATTTGTGTTCTGACCTTTAGTTGTAAAGATGATTTCTGGGGTCACTTGAGCAGCAGTAGTTCTGTCAACAGGAGGAGTTGTAAACACTGGACCTGGAACAATTGTTTCTATAACAGAATAGAAGGAGTATTTACCATTAATGGGAACACCACTAGAAGAACTTTTTAGCAACAGAAATATTGTTTATTAACAATGATCAATGAAGTATAGTGATGATATATAGATTACAAATACAGAAGCACCTAAACTTGCCAGATGCACTTCTGGTCAGGCTTTCTGATAAGATACATAGTCGATTAACTAACAAAGACCCTATATTGTAGTCGGCACTTGAATTTTTCCTAGATACATAACTTCTAACAGCAATTCACCTAAACTAACCTGTACTTATACTTGCCATTCAATTACGAGATTTATCTAAAGCTGTATCATCGTTAGAACGCAGCTGACAAGCATGAAATGTTACTGTGCTGCACTTGTGGTCATTGTAAAGAAAAGGTGCTTGTGCCTTACCTTCAGCTGTAGTAATGTCAATGTCTGCGTGGTTTTAGGGCTGAGCAGCAGTAGGTCTGATAACAGGAGGAGCTGTAACGTCGAGAGCTGGACTAACTGTTTCTGTAGCAGATTATCAGGAGTGTATAGCGTTAACGAGTTAGTAACTTTTTGCTTAGAAACGCAATTTCACTGTGATGAATTACGGTCTAAAGATGCTGGTATGATTATGAATGGAGATTCTTACTTCAAAACAATAGTAATGAGACACATATATAGAAAATCATAATTTACAAATATCCCTTACTGCATATATGCTCATTATGATCAGATTGTAATGTAAAGAAACATGCTTCTGCCTACCTTTAGTTAAATTATCTGTATGCAACATCGTTTGAGCAGGATTGGGGTTGGCACAGGAGGAGTTGTAACCATCGGAACTGGAGCAATTGTTTCCAAAGCAGGAGGAGGAGCAGGAGGAGCTGGTGGGAGTGGTGCAGCAGGAGGAGCAGTTGGAGCTGGTGGGAGTGGAGCAGGAGGAGGAGCAGTTGGAGCTGGTGGAAGTGGAGCAGGTGTGTTGCCACTATCCTGGATGATTTGAGCCCCTACATCCTTAAGTTCTGCTGTAACTCCATTATAACTTGGGGTGAAGGCCATGTCCCATTCATTTAAATCTTAAATCCATCGTCCACACTTTTGCTCACTGAACTTAAATTGAAGTTTGAAGGGTTGGCACTGACCCGTGCTAGCAAAATGTCGACATCACCTAGATAAATCAGCATTTCAGCGATGGTGCTATTGATCAAGCCAGCGTCCGGATTTCTGATGGCAGAGACTGAAAGGGCAAGTAATTCAATCAACCTCTCCAGTGATCTTTCAGAAACACTGCTACTTTGGGCCTGGCGTCTCTGCTTTTTCCGGGAAGTTGCTGGATTATTCTTCAGGACGTCTGACAGTCTTTGAAGGAGGCCTCGTGCTGCATCCACCACATTCTCCAGGTACTCCATCGAGTATAGCAACTGTTGTTTTGCCTGGTATGTGAGTATTAAGTCATCAAGTGGTGGAGCTGAAATAAACAGGAAGAAATAAACTCTGGCTATTTCCTCAAGATACTTGATTCTCTTGGAGAAAGAAGTACCATCATTTGTTACAAATGATCTAATTTTCCAGAAAATACTTTAGAAATTGACTCTAATTTTTCTGAATCAACCTGAGAATAATGGTTAGAAAATAATGGAAAGATACAAACATCACTGATTAAAACATGCTATATACATGAATAAACTCTCCTTGCTTCGAAGACATGACTGAAGATCAACTGATCACTGTAATGTTTTAGAACCAATAAAGTTATCAGTTCTAGATGGCTTACTTATCCACACAGAACTCATTTAAAGAGTTCACTGACAAGAACTGAAATGTTGCTTGAGGAAAAACAGCTCTTCTTGTAGGTTTTCCAAAGTGAAGTCATTGTTCTTGTAACTCTTTAGCAACTGTAAATAAAAGAAAGTAGAGAAAACTTACCCCCAACAGTATAAATCTCGCATATGAAACCTCCTGAGCATTCTTTCTTTTTCAGTTTCTTCCTTTTGTACTGAATGGATATTTCGTTGGCTTCGAACACTACCCCATTAGGTTTCCTCGTCTTACAGACTTCTTCTTGCCTCTGGAATGGAAGAGAAAAACTGTATTTGATTGTCCAGGTCTGGCAGGATACAAGATTAACACCTCTAGTCTTTCATTATGTAATGACCACTGAATAAAAACAGTTCCATCTGGAGTTCCCTTTGAATCTGAAGGGTTGGCTAAAAACTTATTCGAATTTCAATTTATTGTTATTTTTACAGTTAAAAGGGTTAAAAGGGACACTAATCTTTAACCGGGCAGATCTGAAGAGCTGCTGCAAACGGTTTTGATTAAAATTCTGATTGATGACATAAGCGATTCAGAGGTGGCACTGAACAGAAGCACCAAGTCTTTTTATTTGTTACAGTATTTCATTTTCTCTAAGGGAGAATGAGTATATAGGAAAATATTTTAAGGAAATAGTGATTTTTCATAGTTAGTCTGAAGAACGGAATGCAGAAAATATTAGAATATTCTTCAGAACTGTGACTAGATAGTTGTCATGAATGGCCTCGGAGAGACGCAAGATAAAAAAAAACCAAAAAAAAAGGAAATATGAAACAGAATGTGAGGAGAATTAATGAGATGTGAGGGCTAAGAGAGAAGTACAATAGGAGCAAAAGGATACTGGAGAACGAAAGAGTGATGAAATATGCTCTCTAAAGCTCTTACTTTTTATCAGTTTGTTGTAGCTTGAGAAACTCCTCCCACATCCTTTGTTGTTGAGCTGGAATGACATGCAGTTGAATCCAACAGAGGTGCCAGCAGGAGTCTGGAAGCAGGAAAGCAGTTTCACAGTTTATGGATTGCTCTAGAATTTTCATAAATAATGAAAAATTAAAATGGAGAGGATGCAGAGTAGGACACAGGGTTTACGGCATGAGAGATCCTAATCTTATCTAGAAATTGCAATATCCTGACCTGAACCAAGTAACACAGAATATTCCAGACTCCTCTACTCTGCTTACTACCCAGTAAAATATCAATGTAAAAGTGGCAAAAGACAATTCATAGACTTGGGAATTATGATACCTGATCCTGCCATAAAGGCTTTTGTGGAAGATCTGTTGCGGGAATCGAAGTTTGTCAAGAGTCCCTTTAAGTCCCAGGGTCATGACAAACAAACAAACCAGTCTGGAGGTCATTAATTGGTGTACTGTACAGTGAACTTCTATCTGCTTCATGTCTTCAGATGAAACTGAGCAGCATGTTTCAGAAAACCTTATGATCTGACTAGGAACTTGAGTTTCTTACTGAAGACTGCAAGATTCGTGGATAGATCAGAGCTGTACGTATATCACCAAGCAATGAATATAATGAAATTATTGATTTTTGACAGGACAATGGAATCAAACATACACACTGTTGGAACAAATGTCTGAAAGACTTCAGTCAGGAAGAAGTGGAAGACCTGGGAAGAAAATGCCTTGAGCAACCCGATTAGGAATGAGAAACCTGCAGCAGGAATATTATTACTGGTAGCATAATCACATCTGAAAATAATAATAAACAAAGCTGAAGAGAAAATAGCCACTGCTAAGCCTTTGCGTTTACAGGCCTATGCCAGATACTGTCATGGTGAAATAACTACTATAGTAGATATACATCAACGTGCATTTGACGTTTAGGCCAGTCCCTTATGACGCTCCTGATTGGCTAATGATAAGCCAATCACAGGGCTGGAAACTCCAGTGTCTCTCGAGAGTTCAGATAGGCAGGATGTATGTTCCACTTCTCCTGAGGGATACATCTTTCAGGAGAGGTGGAACATACGTCTTGCCTATGTGAACTCTCGAGAGAGACTGAGAGTTTCCAGCCCTGTGATTGGCTTATTGTCATGATAATGGCTTCATAGCATCGAATGATAAGTTAAAGGAAATGAAAATGCATTTTCTTCAAGTAGGTCTGCAGCAAAGAGGCATTCGCGCATGTGTTGGAGGTGCCTGTTCTCATGATGGTTCTTGAATCGGCAGGAGTGTTGTGGAATGCGACAGGCGCCGAAAGTATCGCGAGCAAAAGCCGCGATTTCTGATGCAATACTTTGTCAAGATTCTTCTAAGACGTTCTGGTCATCTCGGGAGTCTGTGATGTTTGGTTCCGCCCCCCCATAGGCCCTGCCCCCCCAGTAGGCCCCACCCCCAGGTCACCGTATAAATACGACTGACGAAGTAGAAGAGATCAGTGAGAGTCACAGATCAGATCATCAGTGAGACCAGCAGAGATCAGAGCAGAGATCATCAGAGAGAGATAAGAGAAGAAGAAACAGACGAAGGATCAGAGAGGAATAGGCGCTCGAGAGTTTTGATCGAACTCTGGTCAAGTCGTCCAGTTAGATTTGACGACCGAGGCATTTCGACATAGAGCAAGACTTCAGAGAAGAAACGTTCTACTAGAGGTTTTGAGGAGTTCCTGCCTTCAAGTATCAAGAGGGGACATTGTTTTCTGCAATACGGAGTCAAGTAGACGTCAGAAGTTACAGTTCTCCTTTTGTGAAGCCACCGCTTCGAGCATTGATTTCTGCCAGCTGAAACTTGCCAGCAAGTATTAACATTACCCCACTGTTCCCCCAGTTCACGCAGTGTAAGATTTTACTTGTGGTATGTAAATAGGAGAAACCATTCTGCATTTATCTTGTTAGGAAGTTTGTAAATAAAAAACCTTTGTTCTGTTAGTGTTTCTTTCTATATTCGTATCCCCAGTTTCAACTGTTGGTGTTGAATTTTTTTTGTTTATAATAATATCGAACTTGGAGCGGACCTCTCTCGGGGTCCGTAACATTTTTGACGACCTTGGCTAGTATATTTCGACACCATAACAGATTGAAACAGGGAGAATATAGAAAGAACCAGAATGAGTGAGATGGTGAAAGAGTTTATTGAGTCAGGTAAGCTCCTAGGTCTAGAGGGGAATGATCTCCGTGAGTATGTTGAGAGGAAAGAAAGAGAAAAGTATGAGAGAGAAGAAAGAGCAGCTGAGAGAGAAGTGAGGAAAATGCAGCAAGAGGTAGAAATGTTGGTAATGCAGCAAGAAGAAAGAGAGAAGGTACGTATGCATGAGCAGGAAGAAAGAGAGAAAGAACATATATACGAGTTGGAAATGCTCGGTTAAGACAAAGTACTCGTAACAGTCGGACAGGCCAAAACGAAAACAAAGCTGATAGGTTAGGTATGAGTGCAGTGTTGAATTAGTACCAAAGTTTGATGAGGAAGATGTAATGACATATTTCATGTGTTTTGAGAAGTTGATAGAAAGAGTAGGTTCTCCAAAAGAAATGTGGACTTTATATTTACAGTCAGTTTTGAGTGGTAGGGCGCTTACTGTGTATAGTTGCATGTCTAAGGAGGAATGTGATGATTATGATATTGTGAAAGAAACTGTTCTTAGTGTGTACAGGTTAGTACCGGAGGCGTACCGTAAGAAATTTAGAAGTTTGAGAAAGGACGAAAATATTACGTATGTAGAATACGGTAAGAAGTTAGAAAGGCTGTTTTTTGATTGGTTAACTTCTGCTAAAGTTGAGGATTTTGATGGTTTGAAGAACTTAGTGTTGTTAGAAAACTTCAAAGATAACGTATCCCCTGAGATTAAGCTTTATATAGAAGATAGGCAAGAAGTATCTTTTGCAGGAGCAACTAGGTTAGCTGACAAATATAGTCTAACTCATAATTTGAGTGTTAGTAAGAAACGAAATGATCCTTCGTCTGGTAGAGTACAAAGCAGTAAAGGTTTTCAGGCCTAGTAATAGCAATGCGAGTAAAAGTGACTATTTCTGTTATACATGCGGAAAACCTGGTCATACGTCTAAGGTTTGTAAGAGTAAAGTGGCATCTAGTGGCTCAGAATTAACTTGTTTCCAATGTAATGGGAAAGGGCATTTAGCGAGAAATTGTGCAGTAGAAAGGAAGGACATTAAGAAACCAGTGTCTCTAGTTAACCTTTCGTCAAGTAGGAATGATGTGATGAGAGAAACTAGGAAATTTTTTGGTGAATTTCTGTCAGAAGGTGTAGTTTCCTCTCTTGGAGGAGTATTTTCGAGGGAAGTAGTCTTGCTTCGAGACACAGGAGCTGCTGTCTCACTGATTAGGAGAGAGAGTGTGCCAAACAGGGCGGAAATCAATATGGAAGAAAAAGTCATGTTAGGTGGATTTCCTAACACTTGTGTTCTTTGTCCTTTGTTGAAGTTGAATTTAGAAGCCAGGTAGTGTCAGGAGAAGTGAAACTTGCAGTTGTTGACAGTTTGCCCATTGATGGTGTTGACATTATTGTCGGTAATGACTTAGCTTTATCCAAAGCTTTATCCAAGAATGTGAATCCTGTTGTGAGGGATATTCCAGTGCCTGAAATGGTAGTAACTAGGTCAGGTTTAGATACAGACATAGACTACGGTCATAATTTGTTCGTGGATTTGAACGAGTGTGAGTTCGTGGATTTGAATGAGTGTGAGTTCGTGGATTCGAACGTTAGTGAGTTCGTGGATTCGAATGAGTGTGATAGAGGTGGCGAGGTTGATCTTGGCATGAGTGTGGCTGAGAGACCGGACTCTATCGATGTTGACAGCGATAGCCAAGGGAAGGTGTAGCTGTTTGAGAGTAACGTAGTAAATGCACCAGTATCTAGTACTAGTTACGGTGATGAATTAGGCACTAATCTTTCGGATAAAGATGAGCTAGTCAAGTTCAGAGAGAGGATGAGACACTAACCCGAATTTTTTAATGTGAGCTGGATGATGATCTCGATGATGTGTGTAAGGAAACTTTTAGTTTAAAGGACGAAGTTTTGTGTCGTTATGTTCGTCCTAAGTCAGGTAGTAAAGGGGAAATCACCGAACAATTAGTGGTTCCTAGGAAGCTTTGTGAGCTAGTTTTGAAGTTAGCACATGATGAGCAAGGACATTTAGGAGTAAATAAAACTTTCAGGTGTATTAGTAGGGCGTACTTTTGACCTAAAATGAAGAGTGACGTAAAGAGGTATGTTTTAAGCTGTCATGAATGCCAAATTGCCGGGAAACCGAATCAAGTAATTCCCAGAGCTCCATTGTGTAATATTCCTTCAGAAGGCAAACCTTATGAGAATGTAGTTATCAATATGGTCGAACTTTTGTCTGTAAGTAAGGGTAGAGAAGATTACACAACTAATCTAGAGTATTATAAAAAAAATTTAAGAGATGTTTGGCAACTAGCGAAGGAGAACAGGAGTGCTTGGCAAGTGGAAGTCAAGGGGAGACTAAACGGCCAACATGATCTTAGAGCGAAAGAGATAAATTTCTGTGTAAGAGATGAAGTTTTAGTACTAGTCCAGAAAGAAGGTTCCTCTTTATCTTGTAAGTTCGAAGGTCCTTTTCCAGTGTTAGAGAAGAGGGGAAAATATACATTATGGAATTAATATGGGTAAGAGTAGAGCAAAGTCAATGAATGTAAACTTGCTTCAGAATTATAAAGAATGTCCTGTACCGTGGCCGCTGCCCATGCCTTTGGCAATTGTGTCACAAAGAGAAATTAGTTTTGAGAAAGACGCAAGAGGTGTTTTAGTATTTCAAAGATTTAAGCAGAGTTCAGAAAACAGAAAAAGTAAGAGAGAACGATAATGTTATAGCAGGTAGTCTCTGGAGATTTTTACAGAATGAGTAGACTAATGAGCGTTTTCTATTTTGGCACAAGTAGTTGAGTGAATGGAGAAGTATTAAAGCTTTATGCAGAATTGTTCCCCCGCTATTAATTCTTGTTTCTCTGTAGAAAAAAAATAAAATCAGTTGATTTCATTTTTTTCTTTTTTTGGGGAGGAAGTGTCATGGTAATGGCTTCATAGCAACGTATGATAAGTTAAAGGAAATGAAAATGCATTTTATTCAAGTAGGTCTGCAGCAAAGAGGCATTCGCGCATGTGTTGGAGGTGCCCTGTTTCTCATGATGGTTCTAGAATTGGCAGGAGTGTTGTGGAACGTGACAGGCGCCGAAGTGTCGTGAGAAAAGCCGCGATTTCTGATGCAATACTTCGTCGAGATTCTTCTAAGACGTTCTGGTCATCTTGGGAGTCTGTGACGTTCGTGCTCCTCCCCCCCGTAGGCCCCCGCCCAACGAGGTCACCGTATAAATACAACTGACGAAGTAGAAGAGATCAGTGAGAGTCACAGATCAGATCATCAGTGAGACCAGCAGAGATCAGAGCAGAGATCATCAGAGAGAGATAAGAGAAGAAGAAACAGACGAAGGATCAGAGAGGAAAAGGCGCTCGAGAGTTTGGTCGAACTCTGGTCAAGTCGTCCAGTTAGATTTGATGACCGAGGCATATTTTCGACGTAGAGCAAGACTTCAGAGAAGAAACATTCTACAAAAGGTTTTGAGGAGTTCCTGCCCTTCAAGTATCAAGAGGGGACATTGTTTTCTGCAATACGGAGTCAAGTAGACGTCAGAAGTTACAGTCTCCTTTTGTGAAGCCACCGCTTCGAGCATTGATTTCAGCCTGCTGAAACTTGCCAGCAAGTATTAACATTACCCCACTGTTACCCCCAGTTCATGCAGTGTAAGATTTTACTTGTGGTATGTAAATAGGAGAAACCATTCTGCATTTATCTTGTTAGGAAGTTTGTAAATAAACCTTTGTAGTGTTTGTGTTTCTTTCTAAATTCGTATCCCCAGTTTCAACTGTTGGTGTTGAATTCTTTTTGTTTATCATAATATCGAACTTGGAGTGGACCTTTCGGGGTTCGAAACACTTATAAAAAACCAATCAGGAGCATTGTAAGAGACTGGCCTAGACATCGGATGGACGGTTGATGTGAATCAACTATAGTAACTTTCAAATGCAGCTTTCTCAAATGAATGCCTTGTTGCTTCTAATAATTGATGTATCAAGCCTGAATATGAGAGAAACTTGTAAGGAATGTGGTTACCTTAATAGTTACAGAACATTTCACTTTGTCCCTGTCATTGTTGGAGTAGGCAATGAATGCCCTGGTGGTATCCAAAGACAGCGCTTGCGTCACAGATGTTCATGATGGTCGTAGATGCTGAAATGAAAACATTATATTATTATTATTATTTCAGTAGATGAAACCTGTTCACATGGAACAAGCCCACCAAAGGGGCCACTGACTTGAAATACAAGCTTCCAAAGAACGTTGATTTCAACCTCCCACTGCCAGACCACACTGCAGCAGGAACTGCTCGTGATACAGAGCCAGTGATTTTTTTCATATCCCTGGGGGAGGCGCCAACCCACGACAACTAAGTGACATGCCACGACCACTAACCACCATACCAACGGACCAGTGTAGAGTTATAAGGAGCAGGAACTCTTTACAGGAAACCTAATTTTGTCTGTTACTGAATGATATGTCATTGTGTTAAGTTAAGTGAAGTTAAGTATATATATCTTTTTGGCCCTTTTTCAGAAATTGAATTTTTAGCTTTATTTTTGGACATTGAATTATTTAAAT
>NC_061089.1:85512139-85587139 GCF_015104395.2 Macrobrachium nipponense
ATATATATATATATATATTAGGTATATATACTTATTGCCCATCTCTTAATTTATATCCCAAGCTTTCTCTAACTCCATGTAGAACACATGTAGCTTTTTTTTTTTTTTTTTTTTTTTTTTTTTTTTTTTTTTTTTTTTTTTTTGCTTTTGGGCTTCCCCCGTAACTATAACAAAAAAGGGCGTGATCCGACCTTCAGCTTACTCGAGAGGCGCTTTCTAAAAATCTACGGTCAAATAGAGCCTTGTTTCACCAACGAAAATTGAAATAAATACGCTACATTATATTAGAAATAGTTATATTCCATTTAATTTGCACATTATTTATTGTTTACATTTCATGTTAATAAATAAATCATAAATACCCTTCCCTAAAATTCCTGTATCTAACTCAACGCGAAACACCTTTTCCAGACCATTTTAAGGCTCTTCCATAGACCTTTCCTACCTACAGCTGAAAGAACAACAACAACAAAGTAGTTTGTAAGCTTATTTCTCGAGCAAGCGAAAATATATTAGTAGTTATAATGTATTTCTGTCACTGTTTACAACTAGATAAAGCACATTAGGTGGATAATAATATTATGTCATGATGCAAAAATCCCCCTTGTTTGATGGCTAGAGGACACTCTCTTAAGCCCATATTGTTTTAATTACCGATATAAGCGCCATTTCAGAGGATAACACGTACCATTAGACATGGTTAATAATAATAATAATAATAATAATAATTAATAATATAATAATGATAATAATAATAATAATAATATCATTTTTTTCAGCTCAGGGCCATATACATGGAATATACAAAATACAGACAGTAACATACACTATCTAGGTACATGAGACAACATGATAAAAAGAAGAATAATCGGCACTTATCCACAAAATAGCTGAGGTAGCATAAAAGATAGTAATAAGAGCAGCAGTTTCACGTCTCGGTAACAGAAGGCAAACCTTGCAATCATGTTGCCAGTTGCACATAGTTTACGACGCCTCTGTTAAATGTCTGCCGTATTAGTACAAAGTAAGGCGTCTACCGGTTGAACTACTGACCGCAACCTGGTTTCCGTGGTCGCCCTAAAGTATCTGGTTTTCTGTTGGTTTTTAAAATCCCAATTTACTGCTGGTGGGGGGTCAGTTAGGGGGTTCACGGTAGGGAGGGATGGGGTACTGAATGACACCTGTAATGGTATGTGATCGTAGCCCGTTGCAAAATCATAGCGAATATTGCAGGTCATAATAGAATCATGAAGTTGTGGAGATGTGATGCAGTGGTCCAGCCAGGAGGTTGTAATAGCGTCCGCTCTATTATGTACATATGAATAGGAGGAGGGAGGGAGGAGCATTACATCGCTAATTTGGAAAAATATGGACGTATTGAATTAAGGTGATTCGTTATGCAAAGGGGAAACAAACTAAACGCTTCAGAAAAGTTGCAAAGAGTCGTGATAAAGTTTTTATGAAAGGGGGAGGGGGTGCGGGTTGAGGTTGCCAGAATAGCCTGGAAGGAAAAACCTGGAACAATAAATGCTCTGACCGAGAGAAAGCTGGAAAAGTTTTTTTTTATTTTTTTCAGGAATAACAACAAAGTTGTTTTCATTCTTTTCGCGAATAAGAAACCACAGACCTAACTTTCGAATGTGTATGAATTATACAGAATGTTGAAACAACTTGAATGCTACAGAAATCCTGTCAGTAGTATAAGCAAGACGAGAGAGAGAGAGAGAGAGAGAGAGAGAGAGAGAGAGAGAACGGACAGGTATTATCATTATACATCAGATTTTTCGTGGCGGGTAGAAACCATTTGACCAACCTCCCGTGTATGGAAACCTCACTTCTCACTGAACTTCCCTATTCATTTCTCACCCTACCTTTTCTTAGGCAATTCTCGACATTACGCCGCGTTGGCATAAGGGCAAGATTTGATCGGCCCTCTTAGCTCTTGTATGACAATTCAGATTTCGCTAGGGTGTCTTAAATGGCCTTTTCTCTTGTATTACGAAGAGACTATCCTAGATTCGTTGTAGGTTGAGGTCTCTTTTGTTGGTGATTTAGAACAATCGTTGATTTGGTGACTGCAGCCTCTGTGCTGTCATTTGAACGCTTTTAATGTCTTCCTTATATAATTCTTGTTTTGGTTGTTTTCTTGGCCAATGTAACCTTGAATATATTAATCTGACAGTTTATATGAAATACTGCTGGCTCTAGTTGTTAATCAGCCCCCATTTCATTTATAATCAAATATGAGAGAGAGAGAGAGAGAGAGAGATAGAGAGAGAGAGAGAGAGAGAGAGAGAGAGAGTAACAAGGATTTACAAAGATTAGGATGTCTTATTAGTCCATCCGAGGAGGCATCATGTGCTCACCTATCTCTAAGAGCAGGTTTTACTATTCACTCACAGCGTCCTAATGATTCTGCCTATCTTTCTTTTAATAAGCTCTTCCACTTTTTACCTTACATTTTACCTTACAGTTCGTTCGGGTTGCCCCAGGTCCCTCAGTGTGAGGCGCCTCTAATGTCTACCAGAGAGTTGCTAGTACATCTCCGGTATATTTTGCATCTTCCAATCTTGGATGGTCTGGGATGCAGTTTAGATATTTGTCGAGCTTATTCTTAAACACATCTACGCTCACTCCTGATATATTCCTCAGATGAGCTGGCAACGCATTGAATAGACGCTGCATTATCGATGCTGGTGCGTAGTGGATTAATGTCCTGTGTGCTTTCCTTATTTTTCCTGGTATAGTTTTGGGCACTATTAATCTACCTCTGCTTGCTCTTTCTGATATTTTTAGTTCCATGATATTTTCTGTTATTCCTTCTATCTGTTTCCATGCCTGAATTATCATGTAGCGTTCTCTTCTCCTTTCTAGACTATATAATTTTAAGGATTGTAGTCTTTCCCAGTAGTCTAGGTCCTTAACTTCTTCTATTCTAGCTGTAAAGGACCTTTGTACACTCTCTATTTGTGCAATATCCTTTTGATAGTGTGGGTACCATATCATATTGCAATATTCAAGTGGACTACGAACATATGTTTTATAAAGCATGTCTGTTGTTCAGCTTTTTCTTGTTTTTGAAGTGCCGTGAACAAATTCCCATTTTTCCCATTTTTGATTTTACCATTTTGTTGCCAACAAGAATTGCTATTTGATCATTGCATAACATGTTCCTATTTCATCATCACACCAAGGTCTTTAACTGCTTCCTTATTTGTGATTGTCTCATTATTAGGTCCCCTATATGCATATAGCTTTCCTTCTCTGTCTCCATAATTTATTGATTCAAATTTATCAGAGTTAAATACCATCCTATTTACCTCTGCCCAATCATATACTTTGTTAAGGTCTCTTTGTAGAGCGTTCCTATCTTCATCACAAAGTAATTTCTCTACTTATTCTTGTGTCATCAGCGAAACTACTCACTACCGAATCCTTAACATTACTGTCTGTCTTCAATCATATTAACAAACATATTGCAGCTAGCACCGTACCTTGTGGCACACCGGATATTACCTTGGTTTCATCCGATTTCTCATCGTTTGCAATAACTATCTGTTTTCTTGTTGTGTAAAAATTCTTTTAACCATCTTCCTACTTTATCTACGCAATTATTGTGTGTTTTCTAATTTTCTTTGCTAATATATTATGGTCTACTTTGTCAAAAGCTTTTGCAAAGTCTAGATCAACCACATCTGTTTTTCATTTCCGCTTTTCATATTTTTGAATATGTTCTCACGGTGGACTAACAGTTGGGTTTGTGTACTTTTTCCGGGTACTAAACCGTGTTGTCCTATATTAAACAAATTATTTTTTATTAAATGTTTGCATAATATTTTTCTTCATTACCCTTTCATACACTTTCATAATATGTGATGTTAGACTCACAGGCCTATAATTACTTGCCTCTAGTCTGTATTCACTTTTGAAATAAGGGGTGATATATGCCTAATTGCTTGCCATCATAAATCTTGCCTGTATCTACACTTTGTCTTAATAATATTGCAAGTGGCTTTGCGATAGAATGAACTACTTTCTTTAACAAAATAGCAGGGACTCCATCCGGCCCTGCAGCAGCTCCATTTTTAATTTCATTAATTGCCTGCACAATATCAGCTTCATTAATTTCTATGTCAGTAAATATTCACTATTTTCTTCCCTTACTTCTATATCATTATCTTCATTATCTATTCTAGGGGTGAATTCTCTCTTATATCGTTCTGCCAGTATGTTTGCAAAATTTCCTTTTTTTCATTCGTTAATCTCCCTTCAATTCTCAGAGGGCCCTATTCTATTCTTCTTTTATTCATCTTCTTCGCATATGAGTATAATAGTTTGGGGTTTTGCTTGATATTTAATAGGGTTTTTCTTCCAAGTCCCGTTTTTCATTTTCTTTTGATTGTATAATCTTTTGTTCTGCATTTTCTATCTTACTTTTTAGTTCTATAACTTTCCATGCATTTTTTTTCTTTTGCAAGACCTTTTTTCCACTTTCTGATTTTCTGGAACAAGATCCTTCTGTCTCTTGGTATGCATGAATGATGTTTACTTTTCTTCTTCGGTATATATTTTTCCACTATTTTCTCCAATATTTTTATATAATATCTCCGTATTTACCCTTATATCATCACTTACGAAAATGTTATCCCAATCTTTGTTTAATTCTTCATTAATTTTCTGACCATTTTATATTTTTACTGTAGAAGTTGTATTTTCCATATCCTTCCCACTTTTTCATTTCTTGCTATCTCTATTTTCACTTGCTTTGGAAGAACTGTTAATTCTATGACATTATGGTCTGAAATACTCGCATTATAAACTATTATTTCTTTAACATAAATTCATCTCGTTCACAAATACTAGGTCTAAATAGTATTTTCTCCTTCGTTGGCAGGTGATTTATTTGCTGAATGTTGTATTCTAGTAGCATATCTAATAGCTTTTCAAATTGCCTCTTATCTTCTGCACTACTATTACTCTCCTTTTTTATATGTATAAGTACAACCACAATCTCCTATTCGTTCTTTCTTTCCATTCTACGAAAGGAAAGTTGAAGTCACCAGATAGGATAGTCCAGTCCTTGTGATTTCTACATATATCATCCAATTTTTCAATTATTAAGTCAAACTCTTTAGTATTAGGAGGTCTATATATTACTATGTTCATCAATTTTTCAGATTCAATTCTAACCTGCAAATATTAGTTTCACATTCTGAGTTACTATATTTCTCATATATTTTTCCTTGTTTTTTTGTCTTTCCCATATATTGCGGTTCCCCCTTGATTCCTATTTTTTCTATCTGAATCTATAAGTTTGGAACCCTTTTATTTGATCATCATTCCAGTCTCTTGGATACCAGGTTTCACTTATATTCATTATATCTATTTTCGTTTTCATTTTGGGTTTAGTTCTTTCTAAGTACTCTATTTTTCTTTTTGAGTTACTCGTAACTAAACCCTGCGCATTCATCACTATGATGGTTTGCGTGTTTCTCCTTCATTTAATAATGGTAGTAATAAGGATTTTCCCATGTCTCTTTCCTGTTCTGGTATGTTGTTCTTTTTTTCATTTCCAGAAATTCTGACATTAAAAAATCCAACTTTTCCATAATATTTGATCTTCCTTCATCATAATTATTCATTTTGTGTCTGAATCTGCAATTTTCTCCGTTTCTGCAATATCCTCTTGCATAATAAATACAGTTATTATCTCTTGAGTAGAATTTCGGAGCTGATGCTTTGAAATTTTTTGCTGACACCTCTGCATATCTCATTGGTGGTTTGCTTTTCTCTTTTACCTGATATTCTTGATTTCTCTCTTTATTTGTTTCTTTCTTCTTGGATTTATTACTTGGTTGGTTATTTATTTGATTATGATTCATGGCTACAGGGTGCATATATTTGCATTTTTTGTCGAACTTACATCCTTTTCCTTCTTTTAGGTTTTTACATATTTTTGGATGCAGATCTCTGCAATCATCCCCATATCCATCTAAGTATGCACATTTACCATATATTTCATAGTTTTGACATATCTTAGGATGTTTGTAGTAACATCTTTCTCCAAATCTGCAATTCCCTCTTTTCAAAAGGTTGCAGATTTTGTCTTTCTTGTTTGTAGCTTGTGGTGGTAGATTCTCTAGAGAGAGAGAGAGAGAGAGAGAGAGAGAGAGAGAGAGAGAGAGAGAGAGAACGAAAGAGAGAGAGAGAAGAAGCAACAATACTAAGATGCTCTCAGCGCCTTGTGTCAATTTCACGGGCGATAGTTTCAAAGCCACGTCTGCCTTCCAGCCTTGAGGTTTTTTCCCCAAACCTTCAAATAAATTGGTTATATAAAAGTCCCGTTGGAGATGCATCGACCGCATTTTGCATATCCTAAATTTCTTCATCAGAGTACTGTGTCAGTGAAGAGTTTGTCCGTGTGTTTGTGTGTGTGTGTGTGTGTGTGCTTTTAAAGAAACTGGCCTGAATAGATCTTTTTTTTATTAGTCCCAAGATCGAACTCAGAAAGAACCTTTTGTTACTCGAGCGAATAGGATTCAGCTAAATTGCGAGGACCTTGGAGAGAGAGAGAGAGAGAGAGAGAGAGGAGAGAGAGAGAGAGAGAGAGTGTGTGTTTCCTAGTCATGGTATGTATTTTCTAACGAGATGTAACCCGACCCCAGAGATCCCACATAAAAGAAGTTGATAAAAAATTCGTATCTCTTATTTTTATCTTTAACGTCATACATATTTCATTTTGTCTTCTTTTGCTTTTTTCTTCCTTTTGTTTTTGTTGTTGTCAGTTTTATTTCTTGTAACTTTGCGATATTTTTTATAATGTATTTTGTTCTAGTGGTAAAGTTTTTTTTATGGTTTTTTTAACAAGATGCTTTGACTCTCTCTCTCTCTCTCTCTCTCTCTCTCTCTCTCTCTCTCTCTCTCTCTCTCTTGATCCATCGACCTAGGTTCGCTTGTTCTATTTTATTCATAGGATTATGGATATTATATATATGTGTGTATATGTGTGTGTACACATATATATGTATGTATATGTATACATGTATTTATATATGTACACACACACACACACACACACATATATATATATATATTATATTAATATATATATAAATATATATATATTATATATCTATATATATATATATATATTATATATATATATATATTATATATTATATATATATATATACATATATATTATGGCTGTTGCCATTGTATAATAAGGCGCCCTAAGTCGGTTGGTTATGCACTTCCATACTCATTGGAGTGTCTTGGGGTTTCATGATAACGAACGAAGTAAGTATCTTCTTTCTGATGTGAGGTTCTAGTAGAAAACACGAAGTATAAAAAATAGTTCTATTCTCTGAGATTACATGATGAATATAGGATTGTACAGGTCTGCCAATGACGATGGCTTGATCGCTTCTACCAATGATGATGGCTAATTCTGTTCTGTGCCATCTCGGTTACAAGTCATAAAGGAAGCTGACAGTAGCTCGAACATATGAACATACATACAAATGAGACACATTAGAAATCACGTAGGCCGTTTGAATTATAGGTCGCGGTAGTTGTCTCAAGCAGGAAGCTTGGACTAATGTTTCAAAACAAATGAATGACCACAGGTGACGGCATGTCAACTTAGCCTACTTTATTGTATAGCATACTTTATCATCTCTGGTCTGATCACATTCCTGCAAGCAATCTGGTTTGACCTCTTTAGTTTTTAGTTTTTTATATATAGGGAATAACATTCCATATTTTTATTATGTTAATCACTTACACACACACACACACACACACACACATATATATATATATATATATATATATATATATATATATATATATATATATATATATATAGTATATATATTAATTTGCAGAATTTTATTTTAGGAAGTTTAATCCACGAGACACTTAATGATAGCTGTTTCACCATTATTAACTTTCTTGGAATCTAATTTAGCTAATTCTCTCTCTCTCTCTCTCTCTCTCTCTCTCTCTCTCTCTCTCTCTCTCTCTCTCTCTCTCTGTCTCTCTCAGTCTCTCTCTCTCTCTCCTTCTCGAGTACCCCGTTATTTATTTATATACACGAAAATGAAGTTACGCGCCTTGATTTTTTTTAGCTTTTTTTTTTACCTAAAGGCTTAAAAATAATGAGGATTTTTGTTACCAATTTCCTTTGAAATTAAGCCTTAATGATGTTAATATAACCCCAAAAAATATATTCATTCCCTGATGGTAATATACATGTCACCTTTTAGGAGATCATATATAATGTAATGTTTTTTTGTTTTGTTTTTGTTTGTTTTAGTGTTTTAAGATTCAAGTGGTTTTTCCTAATGGGAAGTTTGGTCGTGAGCATATGGAAAATAGAGTACAGCCATGATAATGATAATAATATTATTATTATAATAATTATTATTATTCAGAAATGAACCCAATTTATATGGCACAAGTCAATATACCAATAGCCCAGTTTTCGTTCCTATTCTTCGCTGGTTTTGTCATCGGTCAAAACGGATAAAAATCCCTTAGTTTCACATTCTTCTGGATCAGTGAACTTTGACCTACAAGTTCGCGGTTCTCTGCATTTTGATCAATTTTATTCGTCAGTGGAGCGTGAACCGAAAAAAATATATAGAAAGAGAATTCTGAGGAAATAGTTCTGTAGATTTATGTGACCGAGTGCCCCATAAACTTTTCTCATCCACTGAACAGTTTTGGATAATACCTTACGACGGATATGAATGTTTCACATCCTGTGGTCGGCTGGTTTCTTTCAGCGTAAGAAGGCTGAACTTTGAAGCGGTATATATATATATATATATATATATATATATATATATATATATATATATATATATATGATATCAGATATATATATAAATGTATCGAAGGCTTGAAGAAGACAGCATTAAACATAAGTCACTTTATTCTCATTGCGACGTTTCGAGACCAATGTCTCGAAACGTCCAGGCTAAAATAAAAGATAAAAAACTGATATACAATACAGCATTAAATCATTTTTGTTGACATAAAAAAAAACAAACACATTGAATAAAGTAATACAAGGAAATTCACAACATTGAAATACAAGTTACTCTAAAAAATGAAATAAAGTAAACGAAAAAAAAAAAAAAAAAAAAAAAAAAAAAAAAAAAAAAATATATATATATATATATATATATATATATATATATATATATATATATATATATATATATATATATATCATCATATATAAATAAATAAAAAGGCATTATTAAAATTAGGAATAGTTAAAAAAGACACCTTATCTCAACGACGTTCGGTTGCTGTATGGAAAACGCATCGAAAGTAAACAAGAAGGGCCTGGTTTAAGCTATGTACAAGGGAACAGATGAAGAGTGGTTGTTCAAGGTTGGAACTAGTTTCTTTATAGCTAGAGATTCTAAAATTGGAAGGTGATGTGCGTATGGACTTGATAACAATATCTTAAAATCCTTATAGTTTATACTATTTTTACAAAATTTCCCATGATTTCTAATGTTAGATAGTTCTGGGTTGGACAGTTTACACCCTGTACGGAAACTAATGCCCATATGTGCATCACATCTCACCTTAAGCAAGCGGCGCGTGTTTCCAACGTAAGTTTGCCTATTGCATCGGCAGCAAGTATAAATGTAGACAACGCCGGATTGCATTAAAGGAGGTAATCTCTCTTTATGACGCAACATATTACTGATAGTTCTAGGGTTCATTAAGATAAACTTAACATCAACAGCTGGAAAATGATTGATTAAAATTCTCCTTAAGTGAGGTAAAAAAGATGTGTCATGCATATAAGGAAATCGTATATAAAACTTGAGTTTCTGGGCCAAATGTATTGCTGCTGGAGGATGAAATGAAATTTCCAGAGTTTTCCTAACATATTTCATAAAGAGATTAGGAGGGTAACAATTTGATTTAAAATAATCGTAAAGGATTCCTTGAACAACCACTCTTCATCTGTTCCCTTGTACATAGCTTAAACCAGGCCCTTCTTCTTGTTTACTTTCGATGCGTTTTCCATACAGCAACCGAACGTCGTTGAGACAAGGTGTCTTTTTTAACTATTCCTCAATTTTAATAATTCCTTTATATATATATATATATATATATATATATATATATATATATATATATATATATATATATACATATATATATATATATATGATATATATATATATATATAAATTTTCTATATTTCGTTTTATTTTAGTTTTATTTCATTATTTAGAGTAACTTGTATTTCAAGGTTGTGAATTTCCTTGTATTACTTTATTCAATGTGTTGTTTTTTTATGTCAACAAAAATGATTTAATGCTGTATTGTATATCAGTTTTTTATCTTTTATTTTAGCCTGGATGATGAGACATTGGTCTCGAAACGTCGCAATGAGAATAAAGTGACATATGTTTAATGCTGTCTTCTTCAACGCCTTCTGATTTGTACTGCCGAGGAATAGCCTAACCATCATGTTGACATATATATATATATATATATATATATATATATATATATATATATATATATATATATATATATATATATATATAAAAACACTTTTCTGAGTGCTTGTACAAAATCATTGAAGACACAACCTGATACTCAGGCTGTCAACTGTCAGTGACCTTACCCATTCGACCTTCATGAGAGAAAAGCGGGATTTATAATTTATAATAAAGAAAAAAATATTTTTCACACTGAATACATTACACATTACAGTCCATGATATTATTTTGGGTTTTCATAAAAAAAGAAAACCGTTGATCTCGTTTTACGTAAAATAGGCATTTGTAGTAACTCATTATTATTATCATTATTATTGCACAGAAAGAGGCTTAGCATAGTTTTATTCATTTTTCGTTTCTATCTGTACTCAATACACCTCCATAAAGCCTTTTCTCTCCTTCGACAAATCCAGGGTTAAGCCGATTAAAAGTTATATATTATAATAACTCAGTATGTTTCGCATCGAATTAACATAAAACGTTTTCCCCCTTCGCCTGAATATTAATATTTGATATTACTGAAATTTCATAAAAGAATAAATAATTAATTCACCCTGATCAAAGGCAAAACAATTCGGAATAAAGTATTAGTCGCGAAATCATTGTAATTTTCAATACAAGTTATATTTTTTGTCTGATTATCAATGTTCGATATCATCGGTTTAATTAAGAATGATTTAATATGGAGTCGATAGAATATATTATTATTCTTCCTGATCAAAAGTAAAAAGTTGGGTACAGTGATAGATGTGAAATACTGTGATTTCGAATATTTGATTTATTGGAAAGTACGACATTTTAAGATAAATTTCGTTAAAGTGTACAGTGAGACCCCATTTCTTTAAAGTATTGTCGTCTTTTAAGCCTTGTTCTAAAAAGATTAAGACACAAACACATCATTTCATCAGTTAAACATCCAGAAAATAAAAACAAGAGGTAGGAATAACATTTATATCATAATAATGTCAGAACAAAAGGTCGCCTGATTCGTTTCAAAAGTAGAATCTGTCCCCTTTTCAGCGAAACGTATTACAGTTATGATATGTCAAAGGTCGCGGCGAGGCGTTCATTATTTTTATGATAATAATTCGAATATTGCTTTTGGTGTTTTGAATGAGGGCGCTTACGCCCTTCTTCCGCGGACGCGACTCTATTCATAGGGCAAAGGTGGGCGTTTGAATGAGGCTAATTAACAAGCCGTAATTAGCTACTATGCCGATGCTGCTGCAGTAGTGTTTTTTGGGGCCGATTTATTTGCTTTCTGTCTGCCTATCAGTCTGTCTGTCTGTCTGTCAGGCTGGCTTTGTCCGCCCCCAGATCTTGAAAACTATTGAGGCTAGAGGGCTGCAAATTTGTATGTTGATCATCCACCCTCCAGTCATCGAACATACCAAATTGCAGCACTCTACCTTCAGTAGTCTTGATTTTATTTAGGGATACATTTAGCCATAATCGTGCTTCTGGCAACGATATAGGCCAGGCCACTACCGGCGGGCCTTGGGTAAAGCTTCATGGGCCGCGCCTCATGCAGCATTATTCCGATACCACCGAACGATGTATATCTGTATTTTTGCTGGCGTTGATAATTATACGCTGTAGCGGCTGTACAGAAAACTCGATTGGGCCGAAGAAGAAAGTTTAAGGGCATCTGTTACTTATTTTAATCTGTCTGGCTATCTCTGTCTCTCCCCCCGTCTCGTAGTTCCTCACTTCTGTGTCTATATTTTCGTTTTCCTGTCTCGTGGTTCTTCTCTTCTGTCTTTCTATCTCCCATTCTTTTCTGTCAGTATGGCTGTTTCTCTAGTTTCGTAGTTCATCACTTCTGTATCTATTCTCGTTTCCTGTCTCTTGGTTCTTTCTTTTTTCCATTTGTTTTTGTCTGTCTCTCCTGTCTCGTGGTTCTTCTCTGCTGTCTCTTCGTTTTTATTCCTGTTCTTTCCTTCCGATGTCAGCTCTAATAATGTTATTGTAATTTTTTTAATGATATTGCAATTTTTGTATAGTAAGAATCTTCAATTATATAAATAAAATATATCATCCATAAATTTGATCATCAGTAATTCTAATCACTTCTCCTATAGAGACTAAAGGTCTTTCGGCACAATGATATATATATTTACGAATTTTGAATAATATTCGTAAACCAGACAAACCTGAGAATGGTTTAGGGTTGATGAAACCGATTCTTTGTGTCCCTCTAAATTTCTCTTAGTAATTTTCAATCATATTTATAAAGATGACTTAAGTTTGTTTTGATCTTGTGACCGAGAAAGGTTGATAATTAATCTTCACAACGCATTTGTATTGCTTCTCAGAATCACTTGCCAAGAAAAGAGAGACAATACAACTTTCTGAAGGACAGACATCCAGCCATAGGAACCTCTCTCTCTCTCTCTCTCTCTCTCTCTCTCTCTCTCTATGGTATCAGGTTCTCTATTTCTCTCTGTACATTTTTCGTTCTTGGTATGTATATGTGCCACTCCCTTGTTTCATTTAAAGCTCTCTCTCTCTCTCTCTCTCTCTCTCTCTTCTCTCTCTCTCACCCACCCACACCGGCTAAACTTAATTAACCGGTTTCGATTCATTATCCGGACACTGAAGTGTCTTCTAATAACCCCCCCCCCCCCACACCCCCCACCCCACCACCACCACCTTCCTCCCCAACCCCCTACTGAACTGCTGATGCTCATTTGGTCAGGAAACCCCTTGATTGGCCGATGGGACAGACGGGCTGACCGGGGTAGGGGTGGGGGTGGAGGGATCGGTAGGGGGTGTTTGGAAATTTAGTTTTTGACTAAAGGGATTTCTTTTTTTGCTGATTTTTAAGATTTTCTCACAATTAAAAAAGTTTATTAAACAAATTTACAAAGACCGACGTCCCAATAATGTAACCCTCGACCCCAGTACAATTAACGGGTTAATTCTTCATGCTGACGTTTTCAATATTTGCTGACATTTCTCTGCAGAAGTTTTATTTTTTGCTGACGTTTTCAGTATTTGCCGACATTTATCGACTGGCGTTTTTAATGCTTGCCGACGTTTTCAGTATTTGCCTGCATTTATCGACTGACGTTTTTAATGTTCGCTGACGTTTTCATATTTGCTGACGTTTCTGCCGCACGTTTTTCATGCTGACGATTTTTAATATGTGCTGACGTTTTCGTTCAACATTTTCAATCTTTGCTGACACTCGTGGCTGACGTATTCAGTATTTTCTGAAATTTCCCGCCAGCATTGTCAATGTTTGTTGACGCTCCATACTGACGTTTTTAATACTCCCAAACAATTCCGAATGCTTATTATGATATATGCTGACATTTCTGACTGACATTTTCGGCTGACGTTTTCGATATGTGACGCTGTGCGTGATCATTTTCCTATGATTAATGATGTGCATTTACCAAGCTGACAAGGTGACAATTATTTAGAATTATCTAGATCATTTTCACTCAAAGGTACAGTTTGTCTGTAGCTAAAATTCGGTGTCAGAGAGAGAGAGAGAGAGAGAGAGAGAGAGAGAGAGAGAGAGAGAGAGAGAGAGAGATTTCAAGCTAGTTTTTAAAATGATCGCTCGTTTCTTGAGCCTAAACTGAGTTAATCAAAAGTTGTATCATTTTTCCCCTTTGTTGAGAGAAGGCAAGTAGAACATTCTCTCTCTCTCTCTCTCTCTCTCTCTCTCTCTCTCTCTCTCTCGGCAAGACAAATTGCCTTTGAACGAAACTTCTCTTCTTCTTCTTCCCTTCCGAAAGTGACCTCTTTTGAACCAAGTGTTGACTTTCACACATAATGAAGTTATTTTCATAAGGCGTTTCTCTCCAGAAGTTTTGATTACCTGGAGGGTATGTCAGCGTCCTGGTGTGTGTGTGTGTGTATATGTATTATGTGTGTTTGTATTTATGTATGTATGTAAGTATACCCACATCAGAAAGGGCAAGTTTATTATATATATATATATATATATATATATATATATATATAAACAGGGAGAGAGAGAGAGAGAGAGCACATGAAACATACAATAAGTCATTCACAGCCAAAAGCACTAAATAATAATAATAATAATGATAGTAAAAATAATAATAATTAAGTCAGGAGGGCCCTCTCCCACTGCTCGACCTGGCAGGACACTCACCAGGAACTCGACCGCGCCTCCCAAGTACTTGTGAATAACGGGTACTCAAATAAATTAATCAGCAAGGAAGTCCGCACAGCCCTGGAGAAATGGTACGGTAGTGAGAGCCCGCAGCCCCGCCCCCAGGATAATATCAAGCTGTACTACAAAGCCTTCATGAGTTCCCATTACCGTGAAGAAGAGGACTCCATTAAGAAAATTATTTCTGAAAATGTATCCCCGACTGAAGACACCAAGAATATCGACTTAATCATATATTACCAGAATCGGAGGACGCGCGACCTTTTCTCTCCACAGGTACGAGAACCCCTGAAGCAGACACATGAAGTGTACCAGTATACATGCCAAGTCCGCGAATGCAGCGGCGCCTACGTAGGTATGACTACCATGCGACTGTCGAAGAGACTCTCGTGCCACGCCCAAGAGGGGGCTATAAAGAATCACGTCCGCACCAAACATCAGGAGGCCATCTCCTGGGATGTCATCATACAGAACACGAAGATCATCGGGAAGGCCCCTGATGCCCGTCGGTTGCGCCTGCTGGAGGCGCTCCTCATCCAGCAAATAAAACCTACACTGAATACGACCCAGTAAGAATTTCTCCTCCTTACGAGTATGAGGAGACCTGCCACCAACAATGACACCACCGATCATGACAACTCTATGGAAGACAACGCCCCCGAACGAGGTACTCCTGCAGCCGATGGAAATCAAAGTAGCCGTGACGTCCCACAGCGTAGCGAAACGCCCATCAACGTTACAGCGCCGCTTAGGAGGTCCAAGCGGCTGCAGGATATGCTGCAACGCAACCATCGGCTCGAAGAAAGTGGCTTGAGATCTGGCTCAGGCAACCAATGAAAACAATAATTATAGTAATAGTAATAATAATAATGATTTTATGAAAACATCCCTTCGTCACCTTTCCGAGTTCTCCTGCCACGAGTTGCCTGCCTATCCAAACGTCAATTTCCACAGAGAGAGAGAGAGAGAGAGAGAGAGAGAGAGAGAGAGAGGAGAAGCATACACCCAGTAGTGACAAGGCCGGAAGGGGTTGGGTGGGGGGGCGGCCGGAGAGAAATCCTAATAAGGCAAAAAAAAAAAAAAAAGTTAAATCACATACGAAACTCCTTCTGTTTTCAAAGTATTTTTAGAATAAGATTGTGTGGCTCTCTCTCTCTCTCTCTCTCTCTCTCTCTCTCTCCATAGATAAAGGCAAGCTATTTAAAATCAGCACGTAGATCTGCAGAAGACTTGTAAAAGTTAATATTTTGACTTCGGTTTGAGACAGCAAGCAAAAATATCCATTTACAGAAAGGGAGAAAAACGAGATAAAAGAATAAATGAGAAAGGGGCGAACAAAGGAAGAAGGGAAGAGGAAGAAATGAAGGAAGGAGGGGGGAACGAAGCAGAAAGATAACACAACAAAACAATAAACGTTCATTTCTCTCTCTCTCTCTCTCTCTCTCTCTCTCTCTCTCTCTCTCTCTCTCGTGTTCCAGCACAAGGTTCATGCAGATACAGCGTACGTTTTATTAAATAACAGTGAAGGGTGTCAATAGACAAATTAGATTTTGTATTTGTACTTGAAGGGAAAAATGGATCGGTTTTATGTACGTATGTATAAGTGTCCTTTTGTGTAGTAGTATATATATTGATATTGATATATGTATGTAGACAAATGTATATGTATAAATATATAATATATCTATATATATATATTGTACACACACACACACACACGACCACACGCACACACACACACATATATATATTATATATATATATATATATATATATATATATATATATATATATATACATACTACATACATATATATATATATATATATTATATATATATATATATATATATATATATATATATATCTAAGTCTTATCGCTTGGCGATAGCCTTTTTGTGTTTTTCCTTACGACTGTCATTCGTAAGTATTTTTGGTTCCTCTCATCTCCCTTGGATATCTTAGTAGAGAGGTTCTTTCTTGACTAGAGTAGATGATTCAAACAGGCTAGTTGAACAAGATAACAACTTTATTCTGTAACTCCATACTAGGAGATGCAGCTCGGTCGGACGACCGATATGTTTGATCGTTGGCGTGGAACTGCCATTCTAAAGCATCGCGTCGATAGCGGAACATTAGCTATCTAAGCAATTCATATAAAAACACATACGTAGTCCGCCGGCTCGGAAGTTACAAGTTTCCGGCGTAGGTTAACAGGTCAACCGCTTCCCATGGAAGTTGTTGTGCAAAGTTTATCATAAACATAAAAACTGTTGACAAAGCTTAGAGCTAGATCAGGCTACTGCAGACAGCGCATAGCGTAATCTAGGTCTGCTTTGGTCACGTAGAACCCTCCTAATGCCATGACCCCAGGTCATTGGTTTATATTTACAGATCTTGTAAATTTAATATATATGTAATTATTACATTAGGCTCGGACTGCTACCTATTCAAGCCTTGAATAACAAAAAAAAAATTACTTTAAACATTGTTCATAGGAGCGTGCTCGTAACATACGTCTAGGTATAACATAATAAGTGATTAAATGCATAAAAAGGTTCTGTTACATACCCTTGTTGACATATTCTAAAACAAAGATAAATGCATGGAAAATATAGATCCATATTTGGTAATACTAATGATTATGTACCCAATAATAATAAAAAGGTAACAATCAAAACATGTATACATGATTAATATGATAACAGGTAACCTGATTAAGAATAATGGTTACTAAATAATGATTATAGCATGATCATGGATAATTGTTAAAGAGTACTTGACACTCTTTGTAATAGATAAATATAAATTTGTACAATGTATAATAGTATACTATGGAAATCTGCAGACAAGCAATATATAGGGCTGATATATTTTATTAGGTGCCCGAAAAATACCTTTAGGAATATATTAATGTATAATATTGGGCTATAATGATTTATTAGGCGCCCTGGAGATACTTTAAACTGTTTCAATAAATGCAAAGGCGTGAGTCTTTCTTGTCCTACATTTTTGCCAGCATACGGACCGCTTTTCACACACAACACAATTCCAGACAATTCCCTAGGCACGAACTGAAGTGGCCAGGTTCAGGCGGCCCTAAACCGGCAAACGACTTGAGTTTAACGGGTACGTCTATCTAGACGGGCCAGTACGTTCCCTTGGAGATCCTTCTGTTTACCCTCAGCCTACGCCAAGCAAAGATGTTGACGGCGATAACCAATATGGCCGTCACGCTGAACACGGCTAGCAGAATGTAGTAGCGAAGATTTTCTCCACCTGCATAAGTCGATGACGCGTGGGTCATCTCAGCCAGTTGCGTCAAACGATGAGCTACTCGCGCGTTGTATGGGAGAGGTAGTGATGGGACGATTGTGGAAGCCCACGTGTAGTTCGCGAAATACGCCTTCTCACGTATTATCGTGTTGACCCCTCTGTACGGTATAGTTTGTAGATGTCCCCGTACAACCATCGGCTGCTACGAAGATAGGGGCATGGGCGGTGGTACTGTCCGGACACTCGACGTCGAATCCGGCCTTATCATAACGGATCCAGGAACCATTATTCATCCTGTAATTGAATTTATTACCGTAAAAGGGATAAAGTTTCCCCAGACAACCTTCGCTTGTATGAGAGAGAGAGCCGTTTAGCACTATGTCTAACTCACATGAAATCCATTGATATAGGATAGTTCAAAAGAGTCAGCTGTACAAATTTTATTATTCATGGCTTCTGAACAGTGAGTGAGTTTATCTAAGTCTTTAATGATTGTAAATGATTTCTTATCAGAAGAAATCAGTACATGCCCCGTTAAATTGGATATTACTGGGATTTGAGTTTATTCGTCATGAAAGTAGGAACGGTGCTATTTTGTATGATTGGCCAAGCATCGGAAGAATCAAAAGGAATTGTGATCATAATTCTATAATTTTCAACGCTGACTGATATTAGGCTATAATAGAATTCTACTTTATGGGCATCTAATAAAGGAATATAACCTAGCTTCTCCCGTCCGTTTTCCAAAGTTAACGTCAGATCTTTAATAGGCATGAGGTGAGGAGATAACACACCCTTTGTTGCTAACTGTAATTGCTTCTACGTAATCTTTGACTTTTCAATAAAATGTGATATTTTCACACGGATATGATCAATTTTCGAACTATAGTAAGCTAAAGTAGCCAGCAAATGTTGAACTTCCATGACCTGATCGATATTATTTGAATGTTCATTAACGATATTCATTATTTGATTGATCGAAGATAACTGGCTGCGAAGTTCAGATAAGGCCAGTTCTGTTTTTGTGTTGCAAAAACTCAATTCTTTTATTTTGATTATTTATCTTGAGGCGATTTGAGATTCCTAAGCCTAGATTCGCACTGATCCTAAGATGTTTAGTCCAGCTAGAATAAGCGGGTTGCGGCGTTCAAGAGTATTGTGCCGCACAGACCACATCAGCAGGTCACGAGCGAGTTCTTCTGCCTCGGCGGTTTTTATTTTTGTATGTCATAAGACAACATTTCCGCGACGCTTAGGTGTTTGAGCTAGTGAAATCTCTGAGTTAGCATGAAAATTACGTTCATGCATTTCCTTAAGGGAATACCAAACCTCATCAGGTCATTCTGTAAGTTAAGGACGTCATCTTCAGGTAAGAAAATATGCATGCATATCTACTTCGATAACAATATTACTTGACACGATGAATACATATCGATTCTCTCGATAATCGAGCCATGATTAAATTCTATTTCTTTCGTCCTAGCGCTCTTTCCATACAACAAAGATGTCTGAATACACAATATCACTCCTAACAATAACAGATTCATTTTTGAAACCTGCAATGAGTAAAACATATGTAATAACTCGCGTAAAAGAATAGGTTTACATACAATATGATTAATAGATATATATATATATATATAAATTATTATACAAGTTTCATAAATACAACCATTTTTTCCCTCACTCCATCTACCCTTCTTTAGATTCTGATATGTGCCAATGGGACTATTCTCACATCAGTGGGTTTGGATACATTTTGAACCCTAACTCTATTGGCCGTTAAATTTTCTAAAATGTTAAACGGGCCTTCAAACTTAGGTGTCAGTTTATAATTTAAACCTTTACGTACGTATACTTGTATGTATACCTGATCGCCCACGGCATATGTTCTAGTTGGCTTAGCTATTTTATCATGATTTTTTTTCATTATGATCTGTGCTTCTTCTAAATTCTTACGAATTATATTATATCGACTTATGCTTGCATCCATAACATCCTTTAGAGGATTTGATAAATTAGTTGTAGGCTTTAAGATGTGGAAAGGCGTTCGGGCCGGGATACCGTACAGTGCCTCGTGCGGTGTCATTTTAATAGACACATGATCGAGTGATTAAGTGTGCTTAGTACCGCAGGTATGGCAATATCCCAGTTGGGATCTGCCCCCCCTAAGGTGACCCGTTAAAATGTTTAAAACTTTACGATTTGCCCTTTCCACTAGCCCATTAGACTCTGGGTGATAGATCATGGTATTGATTTTCTTTATACAAAGGAATTCGCACAAGGAGTTAAGGAAATGATTATTGAACTCGCCCGCCCGAGTCTGAGATAATGATGTGTGGAATTCCATGTTTACAAATGTAGCATCGTAAACTTCCTAGCGCACTCGACCGCGGTTTTTGTTTTAGCGCTATCAGTTCTGTATATCGAGTCAAAGCGTCTATAATTACTAGGAGGTGCTTATTTCCTCTGTCTGACTCGTAAAATCCTGTTAATAAATCTAAATGTACTCTTTCAAAGGGTTGATTTGGCACGGGGTAGGCCCCTAGGCTGACAGGTGTCTTCGTGTGCCCTTTGTATTTTTCTTGACAAGTGCGACAATTTGCTATGTGCTTTTTTTATATCTGTAAGCATCGTATGCCAATAAAATAAGGATTTGGCTTTCTGTGACATCAAGGTATAACCCGGGTGTCCGTGCAGTGGATTTTCATGCAACCACTTTAAGACAGTGGGTATGAGTGAGATAGGCACCACCACCTGGTTGTTATTCAACTGCGGTGTGTTGCGGGTTTTCCTCGTCACGGATCTTACACAGGATATTGTCCTGTAGATATAATTCTGCTGCTTATACTTTAGGTATTCTTTTTCCCTTCGGATTTCCGTTTTAAACGCAATGATGATTTTTTCTATTTGCGGATCTTTTCTTTGTTCCGTCTGTAATAGTTCAGCACTCCAGCCCAGATCTTCCCTGTCAGATATAGTTTTTTAACAACGGGCGTGGAGGTTGAGATATCTATTAATTCAGCTAATGGCTCGGTACAAGATGAAGAGGGTTGCGTGATAATGCGTCAGCAATGATATTTGCTTTCCCAGGTAAATACCCGATCCTCGCGCCAAAGTCCTGAATGATCATGTGCCACCGAGTTCGCTTGGGGCTGTGACTAAAGCCTTTAAAGAAGTCGGTTTAGGGGCTTATGATCAGTGAGAACCTTGACGGGGTAACCGTATATTATGATTTAGAATGCACGAGTGAATTAACAATAGCGAGCCCTTCCTTGTCTATTACTGCATATTTACTTTCGGAAGGTCTCAGTTTACGTGAATAAAAAGCTATAGGGAAAAACTGTTTATCATATTGTTGAAGCAATACCCCACCTACTCCTAGGTCTGAGGCGTCTGTTGCTATGAAAAATTCCTTACCGAAGTCAGGAAATTTCAAGATAGGAGAAACTACACACAAAAGTTCATCTTTCAATTTATCGAACGCCTGTTGATGAATTTCAGACCATACGAAATCTACGCCCTTTTTTTATAAGATCGGTTAGGGGAGCGGCTATGATTGAGTAGTTTGCGGATGAAGCGGCGATAGTATCCGCTGCATCCTAAAAATTGCTGTATTCCCTTGACGTTAGTAGGTATCGGAAAGTTACGGATAGCCGACACCTTATCGTGGACGACTTTAAGACCTTCACTAGAAACCGTGAAACCTAGATAGACTAGTTCTGTTTTTAAAAAATTCACACTTACTTATCTTTACCCTTAAATTATGCTGCCTTAATCTTTGTAACACTAACTCCAATTTACGTAAATGTTCTTCTAATGTGTTGGAAAAGATTACTAAGTCATCCATGTAGGCATGTAGGATATCTCCCAACAAGTCTCCAAACACAATGTTTATCATACGAGTAAAAGTTATAGGAGCACAACGTAAACCAAAGGCATACGCAAAAATTCATAATGTCCCCTGGCTGTGCTGAAGGCAGTGTATGGGATACTCTCTTGTTCCAACGGAATCTGATGAAACTCCTTTTAGTAAGTCTAGGCTTGTGGAATATTTATTTTGGCCTAGTAAGGATAGGATTACATCGGTACATGGTACTGGGAATCTGTCAGGGATTGTTTCTTCATTTAAACGACGAAAATCTACGCATATCCGCCAAGTTCGATCTTTTTTCGGTACTACTATTAACGGAAAATTATAAGGGCTGTTTGATTTCCTAATGACTCCTTCTTTTAACATTTTACCTACTTCCTCTGTTATCTCATTCTGAAATTTCATAGGAAGTCGGTACGAAGGTACATAGATTACTTTCTGTTTGTCCTTGAGCCTTATTTGATGCTCGATGACATCCGTTTTTCCTAAGGTTCCATCCGTAGTGGAAAAAACATCATGATATTTAGTTAACAGATTCAAAAATTTCTGCTGAATTTCTTCTTCTTGAATGTCCTTATTGATTTTGTTCTTTATAGATTGCAAAAGGGGTTCATCCGCGACTGATTGAGCGTGATTTATCTCAGCTACGGTAAGAATGCGATGTTTATAAACTTCGGCATCCAAGATATGTTGATTTTTGTGGATTACTAAAGTGGTATTCAAATGATTACAGACTTCGATGTTACACTGTTGTTGTGAGCCGACTGTATAAACGGCTTGTGTGACGGATAATCCGTGTTTTGTTTTCAGAGTTTCGGAAAGGATTAATGTTTCAGATCCTGGCAAGGTTCTCTTTACACGCACTAATATATTTGAATTACGTTAGGCTCGAGAGTTTGCGTGCAAGCTGATATTACGGTGAGCGAGAGTTCTGTTGGGTTGCCTGTATTTATTTCTTGGTTCATGAGACAGGTGATTGGTTCCGTAATGTAAGTGACAACTCTGTCTGTCTCTTTATTATCTAAAACTGATTTTAGGGTATTAGAAGACCTATAGAATTTCCTTTGATATACACGCCGTGTTTTGCAGGTGCTAAGATAATATTTTGAGTGCCCATAGACGGGTATCCGATAATTACTGCGGGATACATATTAATGTTTTGTACAACGACAAAGGTATCGGCAAACGTGCGCTTACCGACCTTGTACTGTACATGAGTTTTACCCCGCCCACACATTTAATTCATTATTCCCAATGCCTGAGAGCCTTATTCCGGACTTTTCTATAGGGAAATTTGAAAAGAGTAAATGATGAGTCCTTAAATCCATTATATTACGTGGACTACCAGAATCAAAGAACAAAGTGAATGACTTATGGTCCAAATTTACTGCATGTAAGGTTGGTCGCAACTCGTTTTGACTAATAATTGCATGAATTTGTTGCAAATCTACGGGAACCTGCACAGATTTTTTTGATTCGGCCATGTGTTTCATAGGAAAATCAATGGATCACATGATCTGATAAATGATTAAACTGATTATTTGATACAAAAGATGTTGATATTGATGACCCAACATCGCCCTCTCCCCCCTTGGAGTGAACTACGTGGTATTTGTTTTGTTTATCACACCCTGAAAATTCGCTTGCCCTTGCGAGTTCTGGCTAGACGGCCCAGGAACAGAGGTACCTGAAGCACGATTTGTTTGTTTCTGCTGTTGTGCAGAATTTCCGTTTGGTTGTTTCTTCTTATAGTACTGAGGACCCTTCTTTTTATTTGCACTGGCAACTGGTTGCGTGTTTGTAGCATTCGGCTGTTGATTCCTCGAGTAGCAACGGTTATATGAATGAGTTGAACTATTGTGTATTGAACAAAAACGCGTCCGACAGTCTGAAATCATGTGACCTGGTCGTTTACAGTTATAACAAACCATCCCTGCAACTTGATTATTATTATGTACCACATTTACTTGTTGTGGCTTGTTCTCATTTTTTGCAAAAAACTTGAATGAGCGAAGGATCTAGGTCGGTACATTTAGACATGTGTTTTTTGATTTGTTTATACACATCTAATTCCGTACTGTCGGCTGCAATTTTTTATCAAAACACCGTACTAACGCTTCAGGCAACATTGCAGTGATAGACGTAAGGTAGATCAAACGGATAAAATCTTTCACTTTGATATTAGCACCCGCAACCCACCCGGAGTTACTTAAACTATCCTGATATTCATTTAGCCGGTCGGCAATTAGCGCCGCCCGCTCGACAACATTGAGCTGAGTCATGGAGGCTTGGTTAAGGATATTTCTCAATGCCAATACTACATCTAAAGCCTCTTCACCCCCATACACGGCACGTAATCTAATTTTGAACTCGTCCCATGTAAGCGCCTCTTGGAAAGAAACCCCCCTTAGATACGCACTTGCGTCACCTTTTGCAAAGTCAATGAAGCTCTTGGCCTCCTGTAATTGTACTGCTGGGTCTGTGATGCTTTTTGCTTTTAAATGAGCGTCTACAGATGAGATCCATGCCTCAACATTTTGAGGCAGGAACCCATTGACCCGACCTTGAAAAGGGACAATCGCTGATCTCGCGCTAACGAGAGTCACCATGGGGGTGGGGGTTTGCCAGCCGGAGTAGTTGCCATTTCCGCTTTCACTTTTTTTTCTTATCACGTTCTATTCCTTGCAATCCTATCAAAATATCTATAAGAGTACACTCGACCACTACGTAAACGCATAAGCAATGTACTGTATAAGTGTGTTATAATAATAGGAAAATCCCCCAAAAGATACAAAAATACAGATAATATGATAAAATATTATACGGAGAATTCCTGCAAGAAACGGTTAATGACAACGAGAAGAGAAAAAAAAAATTAATCTGCGGGCGAGAACCTCGTAGTTGAAGATTGATTCTGTAATGAAGGAAGATTAATATGGCGAACAACTCACCCCCAGAATACTGGATGATCGACTCTTGATGAACAACACTTCACTGAGGAAAAGACCTGAATAGATAAAAATGTACTTAGCTCCAGATTTATATTGCGAAGGATTGTTGACATGGGATGACGTCTCAGTTCCTGTCTACGTCTCGCGTCGGAAGTCGTGATGACGTCACGGTCTTCTCTCGGTGCACGATGCGTGGGGAAGTCCAAGATTGATGACGTCACAGCCTCCGTCCTTGCTCGTGAACGGGTGATGTTCCCTGTGTTTGTTTTCTTCTTTCCGTTGATGTTCGATGCTGCTCTCGTCCGGTGTAGATTCTCGAAGATAAGTGACAACAGTTGCTCAAACGTCAGTGTTAAATGCTTGTATTCCTCTCGATGAAGGACATAGTTGCGTCTTCATAAACTGTTGCATTGATTGAAGATCCCGTTTCCTCTGTTTAGTTTGATGTTGAAGGTGGAAGTTAGTTCTTGTAGACCTTCGGTCGGCTGATATGGGTCTTGTTAATTATATTTTCCGTTATACGCTGCCACCACATCTAAGTCTTATCGCTTGGCGATAGACTTTTTGTGTTTTCCTTACGACTGTCATTCGTAAGTATTTTTTGGTTCCTCTCATCTCCCTTGGATATCTTAGTAGAGAGGTTCTTTCTTGACTAGAGGAGATGATTCAAACAGGCTAGTTGAACAAGATAACAACTTTATTCTGTAACTCCATACTAGAGATGCAGCTCGGTCGGACGACCGATATGTTTGATTGTTGGCGTGGAACTGCCATTCTAAAGATCGCGTCGATAGCGGAATATTAGCTATCTAAGCAATCATATAAAAACAACATACGTAGTCCGCCGGCTCGGAATTGGGGTTACAAGTTTCCGGCGTAGGTTAACAGTCAACCGCTTCCCATGGAAGTTGTTGTGCAAAGTTATCATAAACATAAAAATGTTGACAAAGCTTAGAGCTAGATCAGGCTACTGCAGACAGCGCATAGCGTAATCTAGGTCTGCTTTGGTCACGTAGAACCCTCCTAATGCCATGACCCCAGGTCATTGGTTTATATTTACAGATCTTGTAAATTTAATATATATGTAATTATTACATATATATGTGAGGCCTAGGGTTTTTGATTGATAATATATTGTCCATGTGTTCTCTGTGACCTATGGAATGTGGAGAACAGTACAGAGGTAACGACCTGAGAGTAGCTAATGAATGAGTTTCTGGGGATGGCGTGAGATAAAAATGCTTAGTTCGACAAGTCAATGTACTGAGTTTATTAACTCTTCTCAAAGTGCCTTTGTGAAACTGGATGCAACTAGTGTTGCGAGGCGCTAACGAACTGTGCGTTCGTATGTGTGTGTGCGCCTCTTTCTGTTAAAAGAGTGTCATACCCAAGCCTATGGGAGGATTTTTGACAGAGGGGCTTCAAGTCACAGGCAAGATGCCGTGGCGTTCGCCGGGGAGTTTTTGTGACATAGTGTTTAAGTGTCCGGTTGCTTGGGTGAGTGTTGAAGTGCTTTAGCCAAAGACTGGCTTGTTGTCTGTTTGACATTTTTATGATAATATCCAATATTTAACCTCTGTCTGTTAAACTTGTGTGTGTACTTACCGGGATGTGTTCTGTATCTTTGAAACAGACGATTCTGGTACTTCTGGAATGCAGGGGGACAAAGAGTTCCCAGATGGGTGTAGACTTTTTTGGTGACTAATGATTACTATCGGACATTGTACTATTCGGTGTTTTTTGAGTTAGTCTGTAAGACTGGATTACTTGATTGATTGATTTATTTATTCATTGTTAATAAACGTTAATGTTATGATGCGACTCTCTCATTTTCATTACCTGTTAGAATGGAGAAAGGTGTCGGTGCTAGAGAGAGAGAGAGAGAGAGAGAGAGAGAGAGAGAGAGAGGGAGAGATTGCCGAGAGAGAGAGAGAGAGAGAGAGAGAGAGAGAGAGAGAGGGATTGCCGAGAGAGAGAGAGAGAGGCTGTGTGAGTAATGCTGTGTGTTGGTTTGCCTTCCGTTTCGTGCTCACGCTTACCTAATGAATAATGGGGGGGGGGGGAATCCCCCCATAACATATATATATATATATATATATATATATATATATATATATATATATATATATATATATTCACACACATACTATATCTGCGTATTATTATTCATAATTCACATTGAGTAGAAAACTGAAACCTTTTGCTGGAGAAATATCCACCACCACCCAATATCGAAGGACAAGAGAAATGCATAGCTTTTGCATTCCAATATTATTTGCAACTGGGACCATTTTCAGTCTCCGATAGACTTCGGGGAATTTCAAGAGACTCCTTTTGTATCAAAAGCGAAGTGAAAAGAGCACTAAAATTCCAACGATTAGAGAGAGAGAGAGAGAGAGAGAGAGAGAGAGAGAGAGAGAGAGAGAGAGAGAGAGAGAGAGAATATCTTTCATTCCTGTGCCACCTTTTGCTTTAAATGACTTGATTCTGAGCCTGCCAAAGACTTGTAGAAGGCTTCTTTCTGTTAATTATATATCATTTGATAACGGACGTTCTCTCTCTCTCTCTCTCTCTCTCCCGGGAAAATTGGGAATTATCAATATTCTTATTGCTAAAATCTTCGAAAAGATTTTCAGTTGTAAAGGTCACAAATATGACGTAAGATGTTAATTGTTTCAAGAAATGGGATTAATTTTAATACAAAGAAGAGGGATGTTATTGGAAACTGTTACAGGTGATGATTCTGGAAGTCAAATTTAGCATTGATACGATTAATTCTTATGGTCCTTGCAACATTGACGAATTGTAGCATTGGAGATAAGGTTGAATTTAACTTGTATTCCCTTTTAAAATTCACGTGAGTAGAAGAGATAGGTACCTATTCCCAGTCATACAAAAGGGTTACAGAAAGGTCACAGGTCATCGGGCAAAGGTCATTATTTTGTAAAACTGAAGACCTGTAGCATCATTGAAGATAAGGTCTAATTTAACGTGTAATACCCCCTTTAAAATTCACGTGGATAGGAGAGTTACCTATTCCCAGTCATGCATAAGGGTTACAGAAAGGTCACAGGTCATCGGACAAAGGTCATTATTTTGTAAAACTGAAGACCTGTAGCATCATTGAAGACAAGGTCTAATTTAACGTGTACTACCCCTTTTAAAATTCACGTGGAGAGAAGAGTTACCTATTCCCAGTCATGCATAAGGGTTACAGAAAGTTCATAGGTCACAGGTCATCAGTCTAAGGTCATTGTTTTGTAGCAACAAACGTCCTCAGGCGTAGAGGCAATGGTCGAATTGAATTCATACTGCTCTTAAAATTGAAACGCATAGATGAGTGATCAAGTCCCATTCGTGCATAAGAGTTACAGAAATGTCAGGTCATAGGTCGTAAAGGGCATGAGTCACAATTGTCCTCAGTCTTTCAATTTACCTTCCATCTGTATTTTTATTTTCAATGACGCTGGGAAAAGGTTGAATATAAAGGTTGGCTATAAGATTTATTAAGTCCCATTGATGCGTGATGCGTACACACAAAGGTCATAAGTCATAGGTCATAGGTCACAGGCCACGATCGTCCTCAACCGTTCACCTTAACCTCCCATCTGTGCTATTGTCATTTCAGACGAATCCTTTGATATAAATGGAGAAAAGAGTTACCTATTCCCAGTCATGCATAAGGGTTACAGAAAGTTCATAGGTCACAGGTCATCAGTCTAAGGTCATTGTTTTGTAGCAACAAACGTCCTCAGGCGTAGAGGCAATGGTCGAATTGAATTCATACTGCCCTTAAAATTGAAACGCATAGATGAGTGATCAAGTCCCATTCGTGCATAAGAGTTACAGAAATGTCAGGTCATAGGTCGTAAAGGGCATGAGTCACAATTGTCCTCAGTTTTTCAATTTACCTTCCATCTGTATTTTTATTTTCAATGACGCTGGGAAAAGGTTGAATATAAAGGTTGGCTATATGATTTATTAAGTCCCATTGATGCGTGATGCGTACACTCAAAGGTCATAAGTCATAGGTCATAGGTCATAGGCCACGATCGTCCTCAACCGTTCACCTTAACCTCCCATCTGTGCTAATGTCATTTCAGCCGAATCCTTTGATATAATTGGAGAGTGACTGAACAATATTAATTGAATCAGAAGAGCATCAGACCGTGATATCTGAAACTGCATAAAATGAAATGACTGATTACTGTGTCTGCTCTTAGCGCACCGGGGTACTTACTATGCATTTCTGGGCCGTGTCCAATTGATTTTCGTTGATAAAATCCTACCAAAACATCGGATATGGGTCACATTTTGGAAATAGGTATTTGAAGCCACAGCCTAATTGGCAAAAATATGCAGTAAGGTCTAATGTGAATAATAAAGGCACTTACCAGAGTAAATATAAGAAATTGAAAGGGTAACTTAGCTAAATTTAAACGCACCCAGAAAGAGGCTAGTTGTGACGTGAACTATGACATCAGACGTAATACCCAGTAAACTTTCCATTCACAATAGTAAACACGCCGATAACAGGAGGAGGACAGCAGAGCATTCATACGTCAAAGCCAATCTGTTCTATGTGACTGCTGTCTGGTGCTTCACTTATGACAGGCCTGGCAAATTGTCCTTGTGGCTGCAAGACTGCTTTCGTGCTGCATGTTTTTGCAGTATGCAATAAAGAAAATAACTGCATGCGTCATATGATTAATATTAACAGGTAAGTGGGTAACAGATCATGCAACAAACCACCCAAGATGATTTCAGACACGGAAGCCTAAATTAACAATTTTATAGGGGTCTATACTTTGAATGACGAGTTTTGGAAAAAAAATGAGATATATATTTTCTTTATATTAATGTATCTCTAAATTTTCACAATAAGAATAACAGAGGACAGATTTTTTCTTGACTGCAAACTAACTCACTGACTAGCTTCATCAACCATATTTAACAATTTACCTATTCTACTGATCTCCTTATATATATATAGGATATATATATATGATATATATATATATATATATATATATATATATATATATATATATATATATATATACTGTACTTACACACACACACACACACATTTATATATAAAGCTTCATTTATAAATTATGTGTATGTGCATGTATGTACATTATATGTCTAAGTTCATATATGTAAAGCATTTATATATCTCTAAATATTCTACTCATACTCTTCCTTGATGTCGAAGTATGAATAATAACAATAATGATGATTATATTAATAACAACAATAATGATAATAACTGTGACGAATATTAATGTCATTATTATGACTTATAATATTATAAATTTCTTTGCATGAACGTTTGCGTAGAGAAAACAAAGTATAACATATAATGCATTTTTATTCACTAGCTAAATACTGGTCTTTGTCCACACAGGCCCTACGACCGTGTGGCAAATTTCATGGGTATCACGTCGCTTTCTGTGAGGAAGATTGTTCACCGTAACAGATCAGTGATCTCACATGAGTCTGCTGGCGAAGTATTTCCTATACCACAAGTCTTTGATAATTTTACAGTGGGTGCCATTCGTCGGTTTGTTCACGAGATATTTGCTGCAAAGCAAGTATTTACTGTTAGAACCCTGATGACAGATTTGAAGACAGCCACCATAATCCCTGAAACAACCTCCGAGATAGCGGTGTGGCGGCTCCTGCAAGAATATGGGATTCAGATATAAAACGTCTCAACGAAAGATGTATCTTGCAAAAGAGTCCATTGATGTGGTTTGCCGACGGATCGGGGCTCTCCGGGCTCTGAAGCGCCATCGAGAAGATGGAAGGGAGATAGTATATGTCGATGAGACGTGGTTCACCACCAGAATGAGCCACAACAGAGAGTGGGTGAACACCGCACAACCTGTTACCAGGGCCACGCATAGCCGACAGGTACCACCTGGCGAGGGAGAGCGCTTCGTGTTGGTAGCAGCTGGCACAGCAAATGGATTTATTGAAGGCTCTTTCCTTTGTTATCCTGCAAAGAGTACAAGTGGCGATTACCACGGGAAAATGACAGGCGAGCTGTTCATACGCTGGTTAACAACGTAGCTTCTACCATTGCTGCCTGAACCATCAGTATTGGTGCTCGACAACGCACCTTATCACAGCCAGCTATTAGACGAGTGTCGGTGTCCTACCACAGCCACCAAGAAAGCAGACCTTATTACCTGGCTTCAGAGTCGCCGAATCCCTGCCCCAGACGGTGCCACAAGACCTGGGCTGTTGCTCATATGTCAACAGAACAGGCCAAAACCACTGTACATCGTGGACAACATAATTCGAGAGTGGGGCCACGAGGTGGTGCGTCTGCCACCTGCCCACCCAGAGCTCAATGCCATTGAGCAAGTATGGGCGTGTATGAAACGTCATGTGCGTTCATCTTTACAGCGATTCACACGGGCAGACTTGCAGGCAAGACTGGAGGAAGGCAAGCTTTTGGCCACTGAAAGTGTTTGGGGGTCTGCAGTGAAACGATCTCGAGCCTTTGAGGATGGGTATTGGTCAATGGACAACATTCAAGAGCCTGTTGGACCTATCATTATAAACTTAGACAACGATGACGAGGATATAGAAGACCTATACCTGGATGATGACGATGATGAAAATGAATAAAAATTATTTTGGTTGTGTGTTCTCTAATTTCTTTTTTTCCCCTTTACTCATATAGAAATATTGATTTCTGTATTTGTAACGAAACTTCTTTACTTATGGTCTGCTCCATGAGCAAGACTCAGATTCGAACAAGTTCTGTCTTAAACTTAAACAAACAACAACATATGCTTTACATAGTTTTATATTTAATGTATAAGTTTATATCACATTTCAGTTTTAATGCAGTTCAGCAGAATAATTGGATTAATGGATTATAAAATTTATGTTATAGCCCAAGTGCTTAGACTATGAATTATGAGTATCATATTGCACTACAATGTAGTTATGCTAAAAGGAAATATATATATATATATATATATATATATATATATATATATATATATATATATATATATATATATAGCGAATACCGTGGTATTCGCTTATTTATGAAGTCACGTGCATCTACTGTGATTTTTTAAGCATATATATATATATATATATATATATATATATATATATATATATACATATATATATATATATATATTATATATATATATATATATATATATATATATATATATATATATATATATATATATATATATATATATATATATATATATATATATATATATATATATATATATATATATATATATATATATGAAAGAGAGAGAGAGAGAGAGAGAGAGAGAGAGAGAGAGACTGTAAGAGAGAGAGAGAGAGAAGAAGTGTAAAGGGTAGCTGTTTGTGTGTCTTCATTCATAAAGTGGCTATACGACTGGAGTGTCTAATAACTACGTCATACTACAGTAGGGTATCAATGAGTGGGAGGGCCTTCAGTAATGACGTCTACATAGTCTCTCTCTGGGTGCGTCTAAATTTAGCTAAGTTACCCTTTCAATTTCTTAGATTTACTCTGGTAAGTGCCTTTATTATTCACATTAGACATTATTGCATATTTTTGCCAATTAGGCTGTGGCTTCAAATACCTATTTCCAAAATGTGACCCATATCCGATGTTTTGGTAGGATTTTATCAGCGAAAATCAATTGGACACGGCCAAGAAATGTATAGTTTTTCATTCTTTCAAAAGAACCGGTTGTTGTCGCTGTTATTGTTGTCACTGTTAGTGATGAACCGGTCGTTAGGATCCTTGTTAGACTGGTGTTGTTAATTAGTGATAATGAGGCTTTTTCCTGGGAATGAGGATAATTATATGAAAATAGTATCATTTTAATTTGGGATCCAACACTGTCTGTACGTGGATACGTTTATTGATTTTAATTGCATTGCGTTGATATGTGGTCTTATTATTATTATTATTATTATTATTATTATTATTATTATTATTATTATTATTTTGCTCTATCACAGTCCTCCAATTCGACTGGGTGGTATTTATAGTGTGGGGTTCCGGGTTGCATCCTGCCTCCTTAGGAGTCCATCACTTTTCTTATTATGTGCGCCGTTTCTAGGATCACACTCTTCTGCATGAGTCCTCGAGCTACTTCAGCGTCTAGTTTTTCTAGATTCCTTTTCAGGGATCTTGGGATCGGGCCTAGTGTTCCTATGATTATGGGTACGATTTCCACTGGCATATCCCATATCCTTCTTAGGTCTATTTTCAGATCTTGATACTTATGGATACTTTTGGAGGGGTGCCGATCGTAAAGATATTTGCCAAAAATACACTAATCAAGACAGGCTAATGAATTTATCAGGCATTATTAGCACTATAATAACGCATATTCTCTGTAAGTTTTATCATCCTACAGGGAAAATAAATGATTTTATGAAAAAAAATGTGAAATTCAGGGTCCCTTGTACTGAAGGTTATTTGGTGATCGGTGAGAAACTACAGTCTTGAATAGAAATTCGGTCTTACAGAATGTTGGTATATCCCCCTGGAACATGCACATAAATCATTATCAAAATAGAACAGTAAATAAGCACGTAACAAAAAAAAAAAGAGCAACAACTGAAGCGAAAGCGCAGCCGATAAATATGGAAATCGCAAATATTATAGTATATCTCTCTAAATTGGTCGATGTCGTTTTCTACGTTTCCTACGAGTAGTTTCATCTCAGAAAACCATTTTAGGGGTATTAAAACTAATTTTTCAAGTTTCTTGTCCTCAGAAAAAATCGCTTTTTTGCTTTTTCTCTGGTTTGTTTTTTTCGGGAAGGGGGGGGGGGGTATTTCTTTGATTGTCCTAAATAATATAATTTTTAGATGTTTTAGGCTATCAAGTGACATAATAAACTACAAACTCTCAGAAGGTTTTGTCCCTAAATCGAGGTTTGAATTTTTTCTGAATATTTCTTCCTAGCTATAGTCTTATTTTTCGGCGGGGCTTTCGCTGAACTTACCTGAAGTTGTTGCTCCTTTTTTTTTGTTACGTGCTTATTTACTGTTCTATTTTGACAATACTTTATGTGCATGCTCCAGGGGGATATACCAACATTCTGTAAGACCGAATTTCTATTCAAGACTGTAGTTTCTCACCGATCACCAAATAACCTTCAGTACATTTTTTTTCATAAAATCATTTATTTTCCCTGTAGGATGATGAAAATCACAGAGAATATGCGTTATTATAGTGCTAATAATGCCTGATAAATTCATTAGCCTGTCTAGATTAGTGTATTTTTGGCAAATATTTTTACGATCGGCACCCCTACAGACTACCCTTATCCATTTTTTCCCTCTCTTTCTCTTCAACTCTGATGTCCCAATGGTATTGCGATTATTATTATTATTATTATCATTATTATTATTATTATTATTATTATTATTATTATTATTATTATTTTATTATTATTATTATTATTTTTGCTCTATCACAGTCCTCCAATTCGACTGGGTGGTATTTATAGTGTGGGGTTCCGGGTTGCATCCTGCCTCCTTAGGAGTCCATCACTTTTCTTACTATGTGTGCCGTTTCTAGGATCACACTCTTCTGCATGAGGCCCGGAGCTACTTAAGCCTCTAGTTTTTCTAGATTCCTTTTCAGGGATCTTGGGATCGTGCCTAGTGCTCCTATGATTATGGGTACGATTTCCACTGGCATATCCCATATCCTTCTTATTTCTATTTTCAGATCTTGATACTTATCCATTTTTTCCCTCTCTTTTTCTTCAACTCTGGTGTCCCATGGTATTGCGACATCAATGAGTGATACTTTCTTCTTGACTTTGTCAATCAACGTCACGTCTGGTCTGTTTGCACGTATCACCCTTTCCGTTCTGATACCATAGTCCCAGAGGATCTTTGCCTGATCGTTTTCTATCACTCCCTCAGGTTGGTGCTCGTACCACTTATTACTGCAAGGTAGCTGATGTTTCTTGCACAGGCTCCAGTGGAGGGCTTTTGCTACTGAATCATGCCTCTTTTTGTACTGGTTCTGTGCAAGTGCCGGGCATTCGCTTGCTATGTGGTTTATGGTTTCATTTTTCGTATTGCACTTCCTACATATGGGAGAGATGTTATTTCCATCTATCGTTCTTTGAACATATCTGGTTCTTAGGGCCTGATCTTGTGCCGCTGTTATCATTCCCTCAGTTTCCTTCTTTAGCTCTCCCCTCTGTAGCCATTGCCATGTGTCATCACTGGCTAGTTCTTTAGTCTGTCTCATGTATTGTCCGTGCATTGGTTTGTTGTGCCAGTTCTCTGTTCTGGTCTCTCATCTCCTGTCTCTGTATATTTTTGGGTCTTCGTCTACTTTTATTAGTCCTTCTTCCCATGCACTCTTTAGCCACTCGTCTTCACTGGTTTTCAGATATTGCCCCAGTGCTCTGTTCTCGGTGTTGACGCAGTCCTCTATACTTAGTAGTCCTCTCCCTCCTTCCTTTCGTGTTATGTATAGTCTGTCCGTATTTGCTCTTGGGTGTAGTGCTTTGTGTATTGTTATATGTTTCCTGGTTTTCTGATCTATGCTGCGGAGTTCTGCCTTCGTCCATTCGACTATTCCTGTGCTGTTTCTGATTACTGGCACTGCCCATGTGTTTATGGCTTTTATCATATTTCCGGCGTTGAGTTTTGACTTGAGTATCGCCTTGAGTCTCTGCATATATTCTTTCCTGATCGTGTCCTTCATATCTTGGTGTTTTATATCCCCTCCTTCCATTATTCCCAGGTATTTGTATCCTGTCTCATCTATGTGTTTGATGTTGCTCCCATCTGGTAGCTTTATTATTATTATTATTATGTTGGTCTATCACAGTCATCCTATTCGACTGGTGTTGTTTTTATAGTGTGGGGTCCTGGGTTGTATCCTGCCTCCTTAGGAGTCCACCACTTTTCTTACTATGTGTGCTGTTTCTAGAAGCACATTCTTCCGCATGAGTCCTTGAGCTACTTCGGCATCTAGTTTTTCCAGGTTCCTTTTCAGGGATTTTGGGATCGTGCCTAGTGTTCCTATGATTATGGGTATAATTTCCACTGGCATATCCCATATCCTTCTTATTTCTATTTTCAGGTCTTGATACTTATCTAAATCTGTCTTTTTCTCTCTTTTTCTCTTCTACTCTGGTGTCCTATGGTATTGTGACATCAATGAGTGATACTTTCTTCTTGATTTTGTTATTATTATTATTTTTTTTTTTTTGCTCTATCACAGTCCTCCAATTCGACTGGATGGTATTTATAGTGTGGGGTTCCGGGTTGCATCCTGCCTCCTTAGGAGTCCATCACTTTTCTTACTATGTGTGCCGTTTCTAGGATCATTATTATTATAATTATTATTATTATTATTCTAATTCGACTGGGTGGTATTTATAGTGTGGGGTTCCGGGTTGCATCCTGCCTCCTTAGGAGTCCATCACTTTTCTTATTATGTGCGCCGTTTCTAGGATCACACTCTTCTGCATGAGTCCTCGAGCTACTTCAGCCTCTAGTTTTTCCAGATTCCTTTTCAGGGATTTTGGGATCGTGCCTAGTGTTCCTATGATTATGGGTACAATTTCCACTGGCATATCCCATATCCTTCTTATTTCTATTTTCAGGTCTTGATACTTATCCATTTTTTCCATTTCTTTCTCTTCAACTCTGGTGTCCCATGGTATTGCGGCATCAATGAGTGATACCTTCTTCTTGACTTTGTCAATCAATGTCACGTCTGGTCTATTTGCACGTATCAACCTATCTGTTCTGATACCATAGTCCCAGAGGATCTTTGCCTGATCGTTTTCTATCACTCCTTCAGGTTGGTGTTCATACCACTTATTACTGCAAGGTAGCAGGTGTTTCTTACACAGGCTCCAGTGGAGGGCTTTTGCTACTGAATCATGCCTCTTTATTATTATTATTATTATTTCCTGGGAAGTACATTGGAATGACTACCATGCGTCTTGCGAAGAGAATCTCCTGTCATGCCCAAGAAGGGGCTATCAAGAACCACGCCCTCACCGCCCACCGAGACACAATCTCCCGGGACTGTATCATCCGTAACACCAGGATAATAGGGAGAGCACCCGACCCTCGACGTCTGCGCCTCCTGGAGGCGTTACTCATCCAGGAACAAAAGCCCTCCATGAACACGACACAGGAGGCCTTTTTGCTCCCGACCTGCACCCGAAGAAACACTCCAATAACGGCAAACATCACCATATCGCCGCCCGAAAACGCCCCAATCCAAGACGACATTAATACGATGGATAATACCAGCAGTGACATTAATACGATGCATAATACCAGCAGTGACGTCACGCGGCCTTTACCCAATCATAACGAAGCCCGGCGTGATGATATGCAGCTGAGAAGATCGGCGCACCTGCTGAGCATGCGATCGGGAGCTGGCTTGAGCCCGCAGCCAGGCAGCCAATGAAAAAGAAGCTCCCCACCCACGAGCCAATGAAAAGGCAGCGGCACGACGCCCCCCCGCTGCGCCACCGCAATATAAGCATCTGGACTCACCTTCTCACATTACGGGCTGCTCTGTGAGCAAGAGCCCGTGCTGACACAAGGTCAGCTAAATAAAAAACAACAACAACCTTCTCACTTCAGTCCTTCACACACCTCCGCCCAAGAGGATGTCTGAGGTTTATTCAGACGAAACGTCCGGAAAGGAATAGAAAGAATAGAAAAGAAATAGAATTTAACATCAATTCTATCTGTAATAAACTCTACGGGATATACCCGAAAATTTGACTACCCCAACTGAAATTTTTACCAATAACATCCAATCGTTCTACCTAATTGAGATATGTCAACCTTCGGTGCGTTGCTCACCAGTTTAAGCAACAATGAGAAAGCAATAATTAGAAAAATAGAGAAGAACCTGTATAAAATTAATGCAGCTGAGGCAGCAATTACTTTTAATAAAACATATTATTATTATTATTATTTTGCAGTTGTATTAATTGAAAGAAACCCGTTAACAGCATCAACACAGATCAAAGTACATTATAAAAATAAATTAAGACGTCAAACTGATTTGCAAGCTTTCCACCTTTCTGTAAATAAGATTGAAACGGCTCAATAAATGCTTGCTTCACGTAGGAAGCATCTATTTCGTTTCATATGATAAATCCTATGTTTTTAAGGGTCCGTTGACTCGGTTATCCAATACCCTTATTCTTTTGAGAAACGGAAGAAAAATTATGGTATTTGGAAAACCATAATGAATGTTTCCTGTCTGTTTTGGCTCTCAGGGAAATACTGTGACTCAGAGAGCGTCATTTTTCACAGCATCCGAAGGAGTTCGGAGACGAAGACAAATTTGAGAGAAGTAGATACAGATGATGCTGAGATAGAGGTAGGTCCTTGAACTAGGATGAACTGAAATGGATGGCAGTTAGTTTGAGGGAAGAATATTTATTGTCGCTTTTATTTATTGGGATTATTTGTGAAAACTAATTCTGTTTATCGTACGAGTATGCAACCTTGCCTCTACAAGATATCACCGATAGCGAGTGGAAGCTATTTAAAGACAATTGATATAAAAGAAACAGGAAATTTAAATGCTGTTCTTGATACTATTTTCCCAAAATGTTCGAAATTCTTACCTAGTAAGAATTACTAGGCTTAGTAATTGTCAAGATATATCAACCAGCCAGTTTTGTAAACATTTGCACAATTTACTGGAGTAGATATTATCAAACCTTAATTCACTATTAACGTTTCTCTGACAACCTGTTAAAATATTATGGTATAAACTCTCTTCTCTCTCTCTCTCTCTCTCTCTCTCTCTCTCTCTCTCTCTCTCTCTCTTGCGACCTTGTCATGATGAAACTTTCTTTCTGCCTGTATTTTACTTTCATAAAACACACTATTTCTCTCTCTCTCTCTTTCTCTCTCTCCTTGTATCCTTGTTCCCTCTTTTTTCCCTCGTTCATGGTATCCCCCTAGAAATGCCATAGGATTCCCAAATAAAGGATACTGGGAGTGACACTTTGCGTGGCAGGTAGGAGGACGTGTCCATCATCCTCTCTCTCTCTCTATTGGGATAAGCAACTTTTTTTGTATAAAGGAGACTAGTTTCATCCCATTGTTTTCTGGGATGACAATGGCCTCTTAGGTACGAATGACCAAGCTATTGTATCAGTTTTATTTTGTTTTATTAGTTTTTTACTATATTAATGTATATATATATATATATATATATATATATATATATATATATATTTATCTATATACATATATCATATGTATATATATATATATATATATATATATATATATATATATGTATATATATATATATATATTATATATTACATAGATATATGTATATAGATAAATATATATAGTATATATATATATATATATATATATATATATATATATATATAATATATATATATCTTATATATATATATAATATATATATATATATATATATATATATATATTAAAATAATAATATATCTATATATATATATATATACACATACACACACATATTTATGTATACATACATGTATCTTATTATATATATATCTATATATATATATATATATATATATAAAAATATATATATATATATATATATATATATATATGGGTGGTTACACATATACTGACATATATGTGTATATATACATATAAATAAATATACATGTATATCAATATATACATATATATATATATATATATATATATATATATATATATATATATATATATATATATATATATATATATCTATATATTTGTCAGTATGTTGATCCTTTTTCATTAAATATTATTATTTAAAATTTATTTATTTTTTGATATTTGTTAAACCTAGTTTTTAAGTTTCACTTGTCGTTTTGTATAACAACTGTTTGCTTGTTATTAACATTTGTGTTTATCTTTAAGGAGGTTGTGTGAGTGGTCCCTCCCCTGTGGATAAGGGGGGGGGGGTAACTTCTTGGCTTAAGGGAGGAGAACAGGCAGTCGTTCTCTGGACCTTGTCACTTTTGGATGATTTTTGACCTTGCCTCAGGCACTAAGAGTACTGCCGTCTCTTGCTTCGTGGTGCTTGCAGCCTCTATTGGTGATTTGCCCGTACCTGCAGGACCTGAGGATCACTGAATATCTGTTATCTTCAGATTGGGAGATCTCTCCAGATAACATATCTGGACGTCCTTGGGAATCACCGCACCACCTCTGGTTCAGTTATAAAACCAGGGGGATCTCGCTGTCCCATGGTAAGGTTGTTTAATACCTTTTTGCATTGATCACGGCTGCGATTCTGTGGAGACTGCTCGACTGGGCCCCCTAGTTATTAACCACCTGTGGTACCACTCCTCCAGACGTGGAGGATTCTGTATTCTTTAAAAAGAATAATAAGCATTTTTGAACAAGAAGATTTTTGGTGACAAGCTTGGTATTAGCCTGTAATCGTCAGGATATTCTTTCTTTTTGATTTCCTCCTCCTTTCTGGGCCCCCTTATTTTGGTTTGAGTGTGTTGGTTATGCTATCTTAATTTTGTATACGTGTGTTGAATTGTTATTAAGTGTGATAGTAATTCATTTATTTCCTGTTCTTAAAGAGGTTCAGGTGTATTTTCTGTCTGGTTCTTTATGTATTAAATTTATGGTTTTTCATTGTGTTTGTTTACTCCTCCCTTGAATTCATCCTTGCACTTTGAAAATTGAGTTTGTGGTATGATTCCACCTTATTGTGGACTTCGTATCAGTGGTATATGGATACTTAAAGAGAAAATTGAATAGTATTTTGGTGACGGTAAAACGAGCCGTTACAATATATATATATATATATATATATATATATATATATATATATATATATATATATATATATATATATATATATATATTAGACTCCTTTTACAATAATCACCGACGAAATTAAATGAATCTTATTGATTGAGGTCAGTTTTTCTCCTTTTTATTTTAAAGAACTTCCCAAAAGACTAACTCTGATATTTCTTGCAGTTCCTCGAAATTCACTGAGAAATGTTTAAAAAGATTCAGAGCGACCTCCTAATGTTTTGCCAAATGGAGAGCATTTCGACAATACTGAGTTTCGGCTGCCCGAAGGCAAACAATCAAACGCCCCCCCACCCCTCCCCCCAAACCTATTACGACTCGTGCAGTAGGAACCAACCTTTCGGGACATTATCAAAGAAATTTGGAGTTTCTAAAGCACCGTTATGTTTTCTCGAGAAAGATATACATGGAATTGAATCTTTGAAATTCGTGTGCTTAAAAATTAGTATTTCAAAACTTCAGAATTGTCAGAATTCTCCTTGCATTTTAGTACATTTTAATCTGCTTGTCCATTTGCTAAATTTATTTTTTTCTTCTTTTGATAAGCAAGATTTCCTCTTTCTGTATTTTCCTTTAACATCTCTTATTCATTTCTAATGAGCACCATATTCGTTGGAAGCTTGAATTTGGCTTCCTTTTATTGGGCTGGGCTTCTGCTTGCGCTTCTATTTCAACTGGATTCATCCTCTAATTGATAATAATAATAATAATAATAATAATAATAATAATAATAATAATAATAATAATAAAATAATAAAAAACTTCAAGGCCCAATACCACACCCACGAATAGCAGAACAACTCCAGCATTATATCTCAAATCACCATGCACCCAAATGGATGACCACAGGAAGAACATCCTTAGTACAAAAAGACAAGAGTAAGGGAAATATAGCCAGTAACTACAGGCCTATCAACCTGCCTACCAATAATGTGGAAGTTACTAACAGGTTATCATCAGTGAAAGGAGCTATACAATTACCTAGAGGAGACAAACACCATCCCCCACCAACAGAAAGGCTGCAGAAGGAAGTGTAGGGGCACAAAAGCCAGCTCCTCATAGACAAAATGGTAATGAAGAACAGTAGGAGAAGGAAAACCAACCTAAGCATTGCATGGATAGACTATAAGAAAGCCTTCGACATGATACCACACACATGGCTAATAGAATGCCTGAAAACATATGGGGCAGAGGAAAAACACCATCAGCTTCCTCAAAAATACAATGCGCAACTGGAATACAATACTTACAAGCTCTGGAATAAGACTAGCAGAGGTTAATATCAGGAGAGGGGTCTTCCAGGGCGACTCACTGTCCCCAACTACTCTTCGTAGTAGCCATGATTCCCATGACAAAAGTACTACAGAAGATGGATGCGGGTACCAACTCAAGAAAACAAATAGAGGCAACAGAGAATCAACCATCTGATGTTCATGGACGACATCAAGCTGTATGGTAAGAGCATCAAGGAAATAGATACCCTAATCCAGACGGTAAGGATTGTATCTGGGGACATCAGGATGGAGTTTGGAATAGAAAAATGCGCCTTAGTCAACATACAATAAGGCAAAGTAACGAGAACTGAAGGGATAAAGCTACCAGATGGGAGCAAACATCAAACACATAGATGAGACAGGATAACAAATACCTGGAATAATGGAAGGAAGGGGATATAAAACACTAAGAGATGAAGGACACGATCAGGAAAGAATATATGCAGAGACTCAAGGCGATACTCAAGTCAAAACTCGACGCCGGAAATCTGATCAAAACGCCATAAACATATGGGCAGTGCCAGTAATCAGATACAGCGCAGGAATAGTGGAATGGACGAAGGCAGAACTCCGCAGCATAGATCAGAAAACCAGGAAACATATGACAATACACAAAGCACTACACCCAAGAGCAAATACGGACAGACTATACATAACACGAAAGGAAGGAGGGCGGAGAGGACTACTAAGTATAGAGGACTGCGTCAACACCGAGAACAGAGCACTGGGGCAATATCTGAAAACCAGTGAAGACGAGTGGCTAAAGAGTGCATGGGAAGAAGGACTAATAAAAGTAGACGAAGACCCAAAAATATACAGAGACAGGAGAATGACAAACAGAACAGAGGACTGGCACAACAAACCAATGCACGGACAATACATGAGACAGACTAAAGAGAACTAGCAGCGATGACACATGGGAATGGCTACAGAGGGGAGAGCTAAAGAAGGAAACTGAAGGAATGATAACGGCGGCACAAGGTCAGGCCCTAAGAACCAGATAGTTCAAAGAAACGATAGATGGAAAATAACATCTCTCCCACTTGTAGGAAGTGCAATACGAAAATGAAACCATAAACCACATAGCAAGCGAATGCCCGGCACTTGCACAGAACCAGTACAAAAAGAGGCATGATTCAGTAGCAAAAGCCCTCCACTGGAGCCCTGCGCACGAAAACATCAGCTACCTTGCAGTTAATAAGAAAGTGGTACGAGCACCAACCTGAGGGAGTGATAGAAAACGATCAGGCAAAGATCCTCTGGGACATGGTATCAGGACGGATAGGGTGATACGTGCAAACAGACCAGACGTGACGTTGATTGACAAAGTCAAGAAGACAGTATCACTCATTGATGTCGCAATACCATGGGACACCAGAGTTGAAGAGAAAGAGAGGGAAAAAAAATGGATAAGTTATCAAGATCTGAAAATAGGAAAATTAAGAAGGATATGGGATATGCCAGTGGAAATCGTACCCATAATCATAGGAGCACTAGGCACGATCCCAAGATCCCTGAAAAGGAATCTAGAAAAAACTAGAGGCTGAAGTAGCTCCGGGCCTCATGCAGAAGAGTGTGATCCTAGAAACGGCCACACATAGTAAGAAAAGTGATTGGACTCCTAAGGAGGCAGGATGCAACCCGGAACCCCACACTATAAATACCACCCAGTCGAATTGGAGGACTGTGATAAGCCAAAAAAAAAAAAAAAAAAAAAAAAAAAAACAATAATAATAATAATAATAATAGTGTATGTATGCTGGAAACAGACCTTCTTTCAAATAAGTTTTATTGAAAATAATGGCAGAATTCACAGAATTGATTTTGTACAATATTCTTTCAATTCTCCTTATGATTTGCCTTTCTGGCACGCTGGTATTATAAAGCAGCTGTCCAAAGTTCATCGTGCTGTAGGTCGTCAACGGAAATTTCGGGCGGGCTGGTGTTATCAAAAGCAAACTGGTTATCAGGGACAGGCTGGGGTCGTCAACAGGTATACAGGTGCGTTTCGTAGGTCGGGAACAGGCCGTAGTCGTCAGGGGTCTATCCGGTATTTCTTGTTATTTCTTCGTTTCTGGTTTTTAAAAGGCGTTTTCTACATGTTTCAAAATGTTTCGGGCCACCTCGTTTGGCCATCTTCGGGACGGGATCGCTGAGTGCAATGGTCTGTGTCAGATGTATTCACGCTATTTATTGCATTCGGGTGGCTTGAAGAAACGGGCACCTCACTTTTCATTGGGCAATACCTGTGACGTCACGAGCGATGTCATCAGGGGGCCCGTTGCTGGTTGGCTGTCCTCTTCGTGGGCGGAGCCTCATCCTTATTGGTGATGGTGGGAGTCCCCTCGAAGGGCGTGCTACCAGGTCGTCCTCAGGGCGAGAACTTGAGCTGCGATCACCCTCAGGGTTACTAGGGACGTCCTCAGGATGAGAGCTAACGCTTCTATCATCCTCAGGATCCCTCTGGTGCGATGGTCGTTGTGGGGCGGTGTCTGCCTGCTATCCTGACGGCGGTGGGGAGGAGGAAGGTCTCCTGTGTGACGTTCAAACTGGGCTTCTCCCTCCCGATGTGCAGCGCTTCTAAGATTCGCAAACGACGTAGATCGGGTGCTTGGTCGATAACCTCGAAGTTACCGACGATGTCGCTGCGGCGGATTCTTTTATTATGTGCAGTCCTTGCATGATTAAATACTGCTCCTTCCTGCACGTGACAGGAGATCCTCTCGGAGAGGCGCATTGACGTCATCCCGATGTAAGTTCCGAGGCATCCTCGGATTGGGCACGTGTATTTGTAAATGACGTTCGTCCTCTTCAAGGGATCCTGCAACGGTGCGGGGTTATTTTTCATAATAAGTCTGCATGTTTTTTTACTTGTATAAAATATGATCAAGTTGATCTGCTTGTTGTTGTCGGTCGGGGAAACGTGATTCCTGATTATTTCCCGTAGGGCTCACTCGTCTTCTTTATATTGCCGATGAAAGGTGCCCTTGTAGAAAAAATTAATTTTCTGCTGGGGGTCTGGGCGGGGTTCCTGTAGGTACCATTTTTCCATGCTCTTCCTGAAGACGTTCTGGATGCTTCGGTTGGTGTGTCCATTGTTTACTAGGATCTGGGCTGCACGTTCCATCTCCTTATGGGTGTCTGCCCATGTTGAACAATGGGAAAGAGCTCTCCTGACATAGGTGCTGATGGTGGTGTCCTTAAAGAGTTCAGGGCATTCACTCTCGCCGTTCAGACACATTCCCAGGTTCGTGGGCTTTGTGTAAACCCTTGTAGCGAACGCACCCTCCTTCTGTTCAACCAGGACGTCCAGGAAGGGAAGACGGCCATCTCGGCTATATTCGATGGTAAATCGTAAACGGCTGTGGGTATGGAAGGCTTGACATATTTCCTCGATCTCCTCCCTTGTTCCTGCTTGGATGAAAGTGGTATGTGGGTGCTGGTATTTGGCTAATAATAGGTCTTAAAGGGTTTCCATGTTTGTGAGTTTTTACATTACAGTAGATGTACCCGAGGTTGTAATCTCCAGAAATACTAGATAGGTGTAAGGCGTTAGTGGCTGCGTTGACAGTTTCTATGATTCTATTGGCTTCGCGTTTAATGTCGTCTACGGGGTTCTTAGTAACGCGTCGAAACTTAGTGGTATCGGCGAGGATCTCGTGGATTTTTTGCCTATATTCGGTAGTCTTGATAAGTACTAGGGCTGCGGTCTTGTCGGCTCTCCTGACAGTGATGTCTTCGTTTTCTCTCAAGCTTTTAGCAGCATCCCGCTGACGGTGATCGACGATGTCACTTTTATAAGTTTCTCGGTATGTAAGGGCTTCTGCTAAGAGGATAGGTTGAAGGGCGTCGGTGGTGTGTACATTCCCAAGGCTTTCTTGTTTCAGTATCGCCTCCGTAAGGTATTCTATCTCCATCCTCTTATTGAGGGGATGGGGGCTAGAGATGGAGTGGCAAGAGATGAAGTGGCAATTCAGGCCTTTCTTGAGTATGTCTTCTTCTTCAGGAGATGGGGTGTAGGTGGTCAGGTTAATATATTTGTCATGTTCTTGCGGCAGGCGTATTTTACCTCCATTAAGGTTAATTAGTTTTCTTGTAATGGTCTTCTGTTTCTTCAGGGCGTCATTCTCCTCCATACATGTACTTAAAAATCGATGGTGTAGCGATGGGATCCCCCCTCGGGGTCCTGTTTGCGAACTTTTATATGGGCATAGTGGAGGAGCGTGTCTTTAGGAGCATTAGGAAGCCATCTATATACGTAGATATATAGATGACACTTTCATCCAAGCATTAGGAAGCCATCTATATACGTAGATATTATAGATGACACTTTCATCCATACCCACAGCCGTTTACGATTTACCATAGAATATAGCCGAGATGGCCATCTTCCCTCCTGGACATCCTGGTTGAAACAGAAGGAGGGTGCGTTCGCTAAAGGGTTTACACGAAGCCCACGAACCTGGGAATGGGTCTGAACGGCGAGAGTGAATGCCCTGAACTCTTTAAGGACACCACCATCAGCGCCTACGTCAGGAGAGCTCTTTCCCATTGTTCAACATGGGCAGACACCCATAAGGAGATGGAACATGCAGCCCAGGTCCTAGTAAACAATGGACACACCAACCGAAGCATCCAGAACGTCTTCAGGAAGAGCATGGAAAAAATGGTCCTACCACAGGAACCCAGCCCAGACCCCCAGCAGAAAATTAATTTTTTCTACAAGGGCACCTTTCATCGGCGATATAAAGAAGACGAGTAAGCCCTACGGGAAATAATCAGGAATCACGTTTCCCGATCGACAACAACAAGCAGATCAACTTGATCATATTTTATACAAGTAAAAAAAAAACATGCAGACTTATTATGAAAAATAACCCCGCACCGTTGCAGGATCCCTTAAAGAGGACGAACGTCATTTACAGATACACGTGCCCAATCCGAGGATGCCTCGGAACTTACATCGGGATGACGTCAATGCGCCTCTCCAAGAGGATCTCCTGTCATGCGCAGGAAGGAGCAGTATTAATCATTGCAAGGAGTGCACATAATAAAAGAACCCGCCGCAGCGACATCGTCCGGTAACTTCGAGGTTATCGACCAACAACCCGATCTCGGTGTTTTGGGAACCTTGAAGGCGCTGCACATCGGGAGGGAGAAGCCCAGTTGAATGTCACAACAGGAGACCTTCCTCCTCCCCACCGCCCGTCAGAAATAGCAGCAGACACCGCCCCACAACGACCATCGCACCAAAAGAGGGATCCTGAGGATGATAGAAGCGTTAGCTCTCATCCTGAGGACGTCCTATAAACCCTGAGGTGATCGCAGCTCAAGCTCTCGCCCTGAGGATGACCTGGTAGCACGCCCTTCGAGGGGACTCCCACCATCACCAATAAGGATGAGGCTCCGCCCACGAAGGAGACAGCAACCAGCAACAGGGCCCCCTGATGACATCGCTCGTGACGTCACAGGTATTGCCCAATGAAAAGTGAGGTGCCCGTTTCTTTAAGCCACCCGAATGCAATAAATAGCGTGAATACATCTGACACAGACCAGATGATCGATCGATGGATTCGAGCAGCAGACCTTGTCGTGAGCAGACGTGTCCAGAGAGCGCTCCCGTGGCCGGAAGACAGACAAACTCATCCCCCATTGGTGGAGAGAAAGCTGCCTTCTCATTGGCCGACAGCAGAAGTCCTCAAGCTTCTTTTGGAAAACCAAGCTTGAAGGAATTTGATCTCGCCTCCCATTGGTGGAAACTGATCGCCGAGAGCTGACTTCTCTTCGGCTGCCCACAAAAGGCTTCAAGCCACTTTTATGACTGCTGCCGATTCGGTAGCGCAAGCGAATAAGCAAAATTCGTCCATCCTTCCCTTCCTACATCCTCCCCCTCCCACCCTGCCCCACACCCTTCCCCTCATCCTCTCTTGATTTTCTCTTAATAACAGTACTAACAACTTGCCTAGAACTCGAGGGAAGTGGCCCGTGAGGTTTTTTAAAATCCGAACTCGGTTCTAGGTCGTCGTCTTCGTCCCGGCCTCTATTTCAGTGCCGGCATAGGGTTAGGAAAGTGTCACCCTTCCTTGTGACAAATAATTAACAACCTCTATCATTCTCACGCAATTTTCTGTTACAACATAACGCAACAAGCACAACACAGTCCACAGTAGATAGTGGCAAAATAAAAATAAAAAGCAGACTATAGATATCATCCCTACATATGCATGAGTAGATAGTAATTAGGTACCGGAAGGATGCCTTCCGTTAAGATTAAGGACGAGAAGGGGGGGAACTTTGAGGAGAGGAAAGTAATAATCTTCGGCTTGTCAGCGGTAACTAAAATAGACACATACAGGGTAAATAAGGGAGATGAGGACTTCCTATATGTAACCATAAAAAAAGAAGACTTGGATGCATTTGTGGAGAAAGAGGTTGTCGAAATATTCAAACAGAAAGGATTCGCAATTATCACGCCACCGGAAGTCAACATACTACAATCTGTAATCCTAAAATATGTAGACAACCAAGTAGCAATACGGCAGAAAGAAAACCTAATCGAAAGTATCCAGAACAGACAACCATGGGCAAGAGCAGTTGACGTACACACCTTCAAATCTAAATTTGAAAAACCAAGGACAAGAACGGTTAAGGTGAGATTTGAAAACAGAGAAATGGCCCAGAGAGCGATGAGGAGCGGCCTGATTATTGGCGACCAATCGATACCACCACACAATGTAAAGGAAGAAATTAACCCACCTCTGCCCCACTGTTTGAACTGCCTGGCATACACACACATCAGGAAGAACTGTACCATACCAAAACAGATGATCTGTGCCAAATGCAGTGGGCTGGGCCACATGGCACGAGACTGCAAAAATGCACCAAAGTGTGCAAACTGCAAAGGAGGTCATCCCACGCTAGACCGGAAATGTCCAATCAGGGTACAACTCCTGAAAGAAAAAACAGAAGAACTTAAGCAAATAGAGACCAACAAGACTACAGCCAGAACTGCAGCACTATCATATAGTGCTGCAGTAACTGGCCCCACACAACCCAGCAACTCCAGAACACCCGCATCCTCCCCTCAACAGAACGACATGAGCCTCTGGTACGTGTACAACGGCCATATCTATGCAGCAATGCAGGATATGGCAAACCCTGGCACATACCAGACGGCCATTGACAAATTCTACGAAATGAACAATCTGCCAAAGGTAAAGTTCCCACAGATGGCGTCTGGAGAGCAAATAATGAAAAAATTATTGGCTCTGAACCAGACTCAACCTCAAGCTCCAACAGAGACAACAACCAGCCAAACCACAGAAAACCCCGAACCCAGCTGCTCCTATGAAGAGTGAGGAAGAAACAGAATCGGAAAAATCCAAGAGGAAACGAACATCAGAAGCAAAATCTAAACCAACACGCTCGAAAGTCGGCCGTAAAATGGACGAGGTGGTGGGGGAACGTCGATGTTGGAAAACAAATCAAGGACAGCAACCTAGAAATAGTATATCCAGAAGACTGGAATGAAGACCCAAAAGCCAGTGACGATAGTAAAATTAGAATAATAGATGGGTACATACGAGGAAAATGCGTGGCTTACACAACAACCAACCTACCGCACTCAACAATAAGGCCAATGTTACACGCCCTAATAGCGGAAGCAAAGGTCCCTCTAACGCACATAAAGTTCGTAGAGGCAACCAGGGAAGATGTAAACCAGAGGTTATCCGAAGACAGCTAAGACTCACAGCTCTATATGTCTATATTTAGTGTACTCCTGAGAATAATAACCAGCCAACTATATAAAGTATTTTTTAAATCAAATTCATCTTCATGTTAAACACAATAAAAATAATTCAGTTATATGTATTAAAGCTAACTAAAGATAGACATAGAGAGCTGTATAATGAATTTAGACATCTCGACCCAGACGTCTTGCTATTGAATGCAACAGGGATCCAGGATGATTCCCCCATCAAGTTCTTCGGATACCGAGTGTATCAGAAGAATAGTGCTGGGGAGGACCATGCTGGTGTTGCTGTTGCAGTAAATATAACATCAGACATAAACCACTGCTTGACTTTACTGAGGACACACTAGGTATAACCATAGAGACTGAACTGGGACCAGACAGTATTGCAACGACATATATACCATGTAGACGTGACTACATCTACCTACAAGACTACCTCTCCCTAGCACGAAGACCGATGCCCACCTATTTAATAGGTGATTTAAATGCAAAACATACGACTATTGCAACACATGACACTAACCAAAGGGGTATACAATTAAGCAGATTAATTAACAATAATAGGCTCAAGTTTTTAGGGCCAGATTTTTCAACTATGGTCAGTAACAAAGGAAGACCAGACGTAATACTGGGCAACAGGAATGCTTGCCTCAATATTACGTCTAGGAGAGGGAACGTAACGACTTCTGACCATCTACCCCTGCATGTTACCCTCTCGACAACACCAATAAAAATAGAACCCCGGACGATCTTTGATCATAGACAAGCAAATTGGGACGACTTCAAGTCTGATATAGAAGGGAAATATGACAACGACAGAGTGGACATAAATGATGTGGACGGAAAGACGAAAGACGACATAGACGATAGACTGGGCTACTGGTTTACGACCATCCTGACTGCTATAAGTACCAATATACCAAGAAAAGTAATACAATTCAACTCAGGGCCCAAACGTAGTGATGCATTAAACCTTCTTCAAAGGTATTACACAGATATTAAGCGACATACAGACCACTTTGGGTACTCAAGACAACTGAAGGATATAATATTATATATCCAAGATCTCCTCTTTGAAGAGTTCAAAAGACTAGAGAAAGAATTCTGGGACAGGACTATACGTAAAGTAGACCTCAAGTATGACGACCATACAAATGTAATTAAATTCTGGAGGGAAATTAAAAGACATGGGTACGACTAAAAGACCGTGCGACTATTTACTGGATGAAAATGGGGAGAAGGTGGTAGACAGTCCTGGAAAAATTAGACTCATGAAGGGAGTATGGGAAAAAATTTTCCAGATATCCCCAGAGGACAACCGACACTTCGACGCTGACAATGAGAGACATGTACGTGAGCAGCTACTAACAGAAGGGGACCGACTAACGTTGTATGAATGGACAGACCTAACTCGCCTGAATGAAGATAGTTATCTAACTAGTAAATTTGACATACAAGACATAAAGAATACCATCAAAAGGTTCAAAAACAAGGCTCCAGGCATCTCTGGCATTAACAAACTAATTCTTAGTAAATTACCTGATATTTCACTATTAGATTGGAATAATATTAATAACATGTCACTTAGTCTAGGCTATTTCCCAGTTAAATTCAAGAGAGGATGGATGATTCTATCACCCAAGGACCTAAAAAATATCCATGACCCACTGAAATACCGACCAATCACTCTCTTGGAAGTACCTGGGAAAATCCTGGAGAGCTTGTTGAAGGACCGACTAAATATGTATCTTGAAGACAATGAAATTCTTCCAAAATATCAGTTTGGATTCAGGCAATAGCTACGATGCGCGAACTGCTAGCACTAAATCAGAGTCGGCGAGGCAGAGCCAACATTGTTTGTCGGGATGTCTCAAAGGCTTTTGACAAAGTCTGGCACGATGGACTGAAGTATAAGCTGCTCAACTCAGAACTACCAGACATAATGACAAAAATACTGTCTAACTTTTTAGACGACAGACAGAATGACATCTCCTTTGAAGGAGAGATATCAGAGACCTTTGATCTGAGAAGTAGAGTTCCGCAAGGATCCGTTCTCTCCCCAACGCTGTACATATTCTATACGCATGACATGCCACAAGGGAGAGAAGGATGTGTCAACCTTATCTTTGCGGACGACGTGACACAGATCATAATGACGAATGACAGAAGTAGACATAGGCTTGCCTTACGGACGAGAGCATATTAAAGACAATGAGTATGAAGAAGGAAAATAAAAACCAACCAGGACAAGTTCAAACTGCTCTCAATATCAGCATTGAGACCAGAAGACGTAATTGTAGACAACAGACGAATACCGTTTGCTAATAAGGCTAAGGTACTCGAACTCACCCTGACCCGATGCGGGATGTTCTCACACATCAAGCAAAAGATCAGGGATGCTAGAGTAACTAAAGCTAAATTAGCACAATTCGGACAGCTTAGACCCAAGACTAAAGCCCACCTATATAAGGCACTCATTAGACCTGCCCTGGAATACCCAGTAATACCGACATGCTTACTCAGTACCAGCGACAGACAAAGACTACAGAGATTCCAAAACGGAGTCCTGAGTTGGATAGATGGCTGCAACAACCGAGACCTGGGGGACGGGGGAACAGAAAGACTTCATGCAAGATACCGCATTGAAGCTATCAATTTCCGTTTCTACCGTCTGGCAGATAAGGTATGGCAGAAGCTATCCGACCAGGATGAAGAACTAACGACCAACAGCCTGTTCTCCCTGGACGACGAAGACTATAGACCCCACCTCTGGTGGTGACGACTTTCCAGGTTCACCCAAGACGGGATACCTGACCCCATCTTTGTGGACACGGACAGTGACAGTGACAGTGACAACGAAAACTAGGATAACCCTTGGAATATCGGAACAAACCGGGTTAGACCCGGAAGGTAATAATAATTAGAATTAAGAATAGCATTAAGTACTTAGAATTAAGGTGAACTAGTTTTAGAAGTCAATAAGTAAGAAGAAAGGAACCAAGTTGAATTAATTAAAAATGGGAATCAAATCCCAAGTTCCCTGAGAACTAATAATTAGAATTAAGCTCTTAGAATTAAGGTAAATTAGTTTAGAGATTAGGTAAAATGAAGGGAACTAAAATAGCTTAATTAAGTAAAGCAAATTTCTAAATAAGTAGGTAATCAGCAAGAACGAAGTACTAACCCACTAACTCTAATTATAAGATAAAGGGGAAAGGCAGTCCTAGAAGGGCAAGGAGTCTGGAACACTTGCTTAGCTAGCCTGCCCCCCACAAAAAAAAAAAAAAAAAAAAAAACTACTAACCTCTAACCCTACACGGGACGGAAGCCCGAAATAGCGTAAGTTACTAACAAGTGGACATAACACAAATGTAGAATTACAACGTGGTTTGAGTTCTCATTCCCACCCACCAAGGGAGGGAGGGTGGAGAGAGGACGATACCATAAGGAGGCCTGATTGTACAACTAACTTTGACTAACACCCTTGCCCACCTGCCTTCCTAGAAAATTCATACATCACTAGAACTATAAAACTCATTACAAATCAAGACAAACACTACACTTAACAACAAAAGACTAATAGGTCTGTCCTATTCTTACTCACTAGCACTAATACCTTCCTTTCACCAAACCTTACAACCCTTCCAAAACCTTACCTTCCTTAGGTGGCCCCCCAGGGGATAACCCTACTCCATCCTATCCCCCACTGCTTGCTTGCTTACACAGACCATTGCACTCAGCGATCCCGTCCTGAAGATGGCCAAACGAGGTGGCCGAAACATGTAGACGCCTTTTAAAAACCAGAAACGAAGAAATAACAAGAAATACCGGATAGACCCCTGACGACTACGGCCTGTTCCCGACCTACGAAACGCACCTGTATACCTGTTGACGACCCCAGCCTGTCCCTGATAACCAGTTTGCTTTTGATAACACCAGCCCCCCCGAAATTTCCGTTGACGACCTACAGCACGATGAACATTGGACAGCTGCTTTATAATACCAGCGTGCCAGAAAGGCAAATCATAAGGAGAATTGAAAGAATATTGTACAAATTCAATTCTTGTGAATTCTGCCATTATTTTTAATAAAATAATAATAAGATAATAATAACGATAATAATATAATAATAATAATAATAATAATAATAATATGCTGGAAGTAAACCCTCTTTTAAACATGTTTTATTAAAAGTAATTGCTGCCTCAGCTGCATTAATTTTATACAGGTTTTTCTCTATTTTTCTAATTATTGCTTTCTCATTGTTGCTTAAACTGGTGAGCAACGCACCGAAGGTTGACATATCTCAATTAGGTAGAACGATTGGATTTTATTGGTACATTTCAGTTTGGGGTAGTCAAATTTTTCGGGTATATCCCGTAGAGTTTATTACAGATAGAATTGATGTTAAATTCTATTTCTTTTCTATTCTTTCTATTCTTTCCATCCTTTCCGGACATTTCGTCTGAATAAACCTCAGACATCCTCTTGGCGGAGGTGTGTGAAGGACTGAAGTGAGAAGTTGTTTGTTGTTTAAGATTAAGCTGGCTTTATGCCAGCACGAGCTCTTGCTCATAGAGCAGCCCGTAGGTCATTTGAATTTTGGATGTGGAAAGGTGATTTTTAAGGATATGAGGTGAGCCTTTTATTTATGATTCTATGGATTATGCAGGTGAAATGGTATGATTGAAAAAGGAAAGGAAAGGTGAACAGGCAAGGTTACAAACCCCTTTAAACCCTAAAGGTAGCCCATTAGTAGGAGATAAAGATCGATAGTAGCGAGTCCTGGCGAGTCAGAGATAGCCAGTAAGGAAATCGAAAAAATTTATAGTCGTAGAAAAAAACGGAAAAAAAAAGCACAAAAACTCTATGGAGTTCAATTACCACATTTCACTTTTACGTTAATGGAAAGAGAAAAAGGAAATCGCCGATCGATAGCAATAGAGATTCGACGAGAGAAAAAACGAAATGTGATAAGTTTTAGAGAAAGCAAAACAAAAGTAAACAACAGCTTAAGCGGTAGTTAGAGTGCAGTTGAAATATTCGGTCGTTAGACGTGAGGCGGCAAAAGAAAAGCGGAGGGGGAAAGGAGGATTGTTTAGTAAAAGAAAAAGCAGTTAATGCTATAAACAGCACTTTTCTCGAAGGAGGTCATCTGGAGCTGATCTCTAGGTCCAACAGAACGTGGACGAGCTCAGAGACCAGTTGATGGTCATTCTATTGCAGAATTGGTATTTGTCTTTGAGGGGTTCTGAATCGAAATTCAGATTGGAGGAAGTCATCTGGGAGGGAGATCTCAAAGTTGAGGGCTTCCTGGAAGATCTCTGTAAAAAGTCGTTCGTTGAAAGTGTAATGTTTGTCAGATAGGGCTCGATGAACGAAGGCATTGAATTCGTCATAAGTCATCAGGAGCTTGTTTATCCCTTGTTCTCCTACGAAGCGGAATTCACTCCCAGAGGAGACAGATTTGAGTTCTTTCTTAGGTGTGAAGTCCTCTGTTTGCGTTCCAGCCTCGGCATACAAAACGGGAGCTTCAGTAAGTTGTCTCGAACTGCATATCTTCAACTGGTGCTTGTTCTGTCTGAGTTACTGCTTCGACACGAGCAGGAGTCGGCGTCTTCGGCGATGCAAAGGCTGGAGGAGTAACCCTGATGTGGGGTTGGGGGAATAAAACTGAAGGGTTGAGGGAATAACCTTAGGGGTCCGGGGGGGTTGGAAGGGGTTTGGGAATTGGAGGTTGGAGGGAAGGAAAGGATGAGGAGTTTTGGGATAAATGATACGTGGTTTTTGGTTAAAAGGATGAGGAGTTTGTGGTGGAGGAGGTAGGTTGGTCCTGGGATCAATCCTTGGCTGGCTTGGAGGTCGTCTTGGGGGCGGCTGGCGGTCTTGAGGTCTTGCAGGTGGTGGAGTTATGCCCTTTATCCTCCAGATCTTCTCCAGTCTGACAGGGCATCCTCTGAACCATGCATGGTGCGACTGGTGACAGTTGGGGCATCGGGCAACAGTGTGGCCCTTTGATTTGAATTTCTGGAGGCAGACGTCAGTTTCATGTTTCATGCTGCATATTCCGCAGACGTGGTGGGAAGTACATTCTCTCCGTGTGGTGTCCGTACTTCTGGCACTTGAAACATCGAAGTAGCTCAGGAACAAGGCTTCTGTGTGGTAGGTGCCGAGGATTCCGAGATCGATGAAGGGAGGGATATTACCCTTAAATGTTGCCTCCACCTTCAGGGTTTCCTCAGTCGTAGCTGCGTCCTTCTTTACTGTGCATCTTGATGCACTCAGGATATTTGGTAGCTGGAGAATTCTTTCGATGGGAATGTATCTCGGGACTTTACAAATCATCCCTTTTGTGATTTTATCTGCAGGATCTAGGAGAAGGCAGGAGGGGTCGTTGCTGAGGAGGTCGGCTGAATGCTGGTCTTTAGGGGAAATTATAAATTCCCCTTTCAGATTAGGTCTGGCATGTAGTTTTGCTTCGGGATGTTTATTCTCCAATGCTAAAACGGCTGCATATGACGATTGGCCTTGCGATGCTATTGCCTTGAACTTGGGCAGTGTGGAGGAGGAGTTTGCAGGGGTCGAAGTTTGAGATGGTTTCGAAGGCCCAGGGACGTTGATGATGGTCTTCAAAGCTTTCTTTCGCTTCTTCTGTACCATCTGGAAGCCCTGCTCGTCAGGGGAGGGCAGGTCCACCAGCGAGGGGTCGGGAGACGATGGACGCTTCTCTGCCATGAGAGAAGAGCTCAAAAAATACGTTCTCAAAGTCTATAAATAACCACACAGTGTTACGCAAGACGAAAAGTGAGAAGGTGAGTCCAGCTGCTTATATTGCGGTGGTGCAGCGGGGGCGTCGTGCCGCTGCCTTTTCATTGGCTGTGGGTGGGGAGCTTCTTTTTCATTGGCTGCCTGGCTGCGGGCTCAAGCCAGCTCCCACCCGATCGCATGCTCAGCAGGCGCGCCGATCTTCTCAGCTGCATATCAATCTACGCCAGGACTTCGTTTTTGATTGGGAGGTAAAGGCCGCGTGACGTCACTGCTGGTATTATTCATCGTATTAATGTCACTGCTGGTATTCATTCATCCATCGTATTAATGTCGTCTTGGATTGGGGCATTTTCGGGCAGCGATATGGTGATGTTTGCTGTTATTGGAGTGTTTCTTCGGGTGCAGGTCGGGAGCAAAAAGGCACCCGAAGAAACACTCCAATAACAGCAAACATCACCATATCGCCGCCCGAAAACGCCCCAATCCAAGACGACATTAATACGATGGATAATACCAGCAGTGACATTAATACGATGAATAATACCAGCAGTGACGTCACGCGGCCTTTACCCAATCAAAACGAAGCCTGGCGCGATGATATGCAGCTGAGAAGATCGGCGCGCCTGCTGAGCAATGCGATCGGGAGCTGGCTTGAGCCCGCAGCCAGGCAGCCAATGAAAAAGAAGCTCCCCACCCACGAGCCAATGAAAAGGCAGCGGCACGACGCCCCCCGCTGCGCCACCGCAATATAAGCAGCTGGACTCACCTTCTCACTTCAGTCCTTCACACACCTCCGCCCAAGAGGATGTCTGAGGTTTATTCAGACGAAACGTCCGGAAAGGAATAGAAAGAATAGAAAAGAAATAGAATTTAACATCAATTCTATCTGTAATAAACTCTACGGGATATACCCGAATATTTGACTACCCCAACTGAAATTTTTACCAATAAAATCCAATCGTTCTACCTAATTGAGATATGTCAACCTTCGGTGCGTTGCTCACCAGTTTAAGCAACAATGAGAAAGCAATAATTAGAAAAATAGAGAAGAACCTGTATAAAATTAATGCAGCTGAGGCAGCAATTACTTTTAATAAAACAATAATAATAATAATAATAATAAAATAATAATAATAATAATAATAATAATAATAATAATAATAATAATTACTGTCGTTGTGGTGGTCAGTTGCTGTATGACGACCTCCAAGTACCTGACCGTTTTCCCCTTCAATTGGGTTGAATACCTGGTTGCCGGACGAAGCTCCTCTGTTGCCAGAGGTTCCATTTACGTCGTTGTCGTTTATTCCTTCATTTCTTTCCATCATTGCTGAGTTTTGCTATTTAACCCATAGCTGGACCCTACCCCATCAGGGATAGGTACTCATTTACAGCTGAGTAGAAAGTATCACTCATTGATGTCGCAATACCATGGGACACCAGAGTTGAAGAGAAAGAGAGGGAAAAAATGGATAAGTGTCAAGATCTGAAAATAGAAATAAGAAGGATATGGGATATGCCAGTGGAAATCGTACCCATAATCATAGGAGCACTAGGCACGATCCCAAGATCCCTGAAAAGGAATCTAGAAAAACTAGAGGCTGAAGTAGCTCCAGGACTCATACAAGAAGAGTTGTTTGATCTAGAAACGGCGACCATAGTAAGAAAAGTGATGGACTCCTAAGAGGCAGGATGCAACCCGGAACCCCACACTATAAATACCACCCAGTCGAATTGGAGGACTGTGATAGAGCAAAAAGAAAAAAAAATAATAATGATAACAATGAGTTGATGATACCAGCTTGAAAGTAAAGGGAAGAAGAAGTAGAATAAAAATCAGAAGAAGAAGAAGAATTACATATTAATATAAGAGAAGAGACAGCTCGTGGAAGTGATTGCTGATAGAAAAGCCCTCCCTTCCCAGGACGGAATGGTTGAGGTAGGAGTCACCGAAGCGACGACACCCGAAATTGAAAACGTCCCTTTTCTCTCTCTCTCTCTCTCTCTCTCTCTCTCTCTCTCTCTCTCTCTTCTCTCTCTCTCTTTCTTAACAGAAAAGAGGGCTTCATGTACTCGGACGCGTGTAGTTGGTGGGAATATAATTTGACGTTTTTATGAATGTCCTTTTTATTAACAGCTAGAAATATTATTTTTAAGCTGTTATTTGTTTGCCGATTCTTGTATTTAACTGGCCCCCTGGTATGGTGAGTAGTGTCGTGGTATGGCGCTCAGATGTCGCGAGTTCGCGCCTCCCCTAGGCGACGAACAATCAATGGCTCTGTATCATGATCAGTTACTGCTGCAGTGTGGGGTCTGCTGCGGTGGGAAGTTGAAACCAACATTCTTTGGAAGCTTGAATTTCAAGTCGTTGGCCCCTGTGGTGGGCTTGTTCCATGTGAATAGGTTTCATATACTGAAATAAAATTAATAATAAATTTAATGCCATATACTCCAGAAATGTTCGATCTACAGAAGAAACAACCCAGAAATATGAATTTGTTTATATCCTGCCGCAACAAAATTCGTCGTGGTTTAGAAACTCATTGAAAAGGTTTGATGGAAGCACTTTTTCTTTGGCTACCCTTTTTTTAACTTCTTTATTATATATATATATATATATATATATATATATATATATATATATATATATATATATATGTATGTATATATAATGCATATATATATTGTATATGCCTATATATACAATCATATGATATTCATATATAACATACATTATTATTATTATTATTATTATTATTATTATTATTTTATTATTGATTATTATGAACCATCCCTTGCTGAAGATAACCTTAGCAAAAGTTCATAGGCCATAGAGTAACAAATATCTCCATGGCACTGTGAAAAAAGCGTTTACGGTGATTTGACATTCCACCTTTGGCTGCGTAATGTCAGGGAGGTGTAACCTTTTGCCAATATGTTGATAGTTTTCGTGTAAATGAGACCATAAAGGTCACAGAAGCATCGTTTCATTGCTGACCTGACCTCGGAAGAGTGAAAGCAGTTATTATAGCCCTCTCAGTGGGTCCTTTAGTGAAGGGGGTGGGGGATAGGTTGAAAAAGTAACGAATTGAAACTTGGTCGACAATAGGAAATAAATGGGATGGCCTATCAATGAGTTTAATATAATTGTCATTATATTTACGAATTCAATGGGTGTTTTAGTGTAGGGGGTGGGAGATAGGTTGGGAAAGTAACGAAATTAAACTTAGTCGAAAATAGAAAATAAATGAGATGGCCTATCAGTGATCTTAATATTGTCATTATACTTACCAAATTAATGTTAGGAAGGGGGGTTACAAATTAATTGTGCACATACTCATTTGCATCATTGAATAAGAACTTTGTTGACAAACTAATGAAATGACCATCAATATTTTTTAGATGAGTGCGCGTGAAGAATTTTGATTCGAAAACAATTACATTAACCAAATTAACCACCAGTCATTTTAAGGTGTTTTAATTAAAACTCGACCTGCTCTAGCTTCATTTAACATTAACCTTAATGAAAAAAAGTTGTCTACAAATGTTTGCTGTTGGATTTAAACTTAATTCAAAACCACTGCTCGACATTCTAAGGATTTCGTGTCAACATATTCTGCAAAATAATTTACGGCATCTGAACCCAAATAAAGCGAGTTTTAGTGTTCTGAAAAAAAATTTATATATTGTGCCGGCGTTGTCTGTCCATCCGTCCGCACTTTTCCTGTCTGCCCTCAGGTCTTAGAAACTACTGAGGCTAAAGGGTTGCAAATTGGTATGCTGATCATCCACCCTCCAATCATCAAATATACCAAATTGCAGCCCTAAGGCCTCAGTAAATTTGATTTTATTTAAGCGTTAAATTTAGCTATCATCATGCGTCTGGCAACTTTATAGCCCATGCCACCACTGGGCCGTGGTTAAATCTCATGGGGCCATGGCTCATACAGCATCAGTTTTTATTCCATATTCTCTCATAGTTATTCTATTATTATCACCTTTTCCTGATACTTGTTTCTCTCTTTCTCTTGAGGTTTGTTACTCTTGGGAGACGTTTTGGGTTTATAAACCTGTTGACTTAGTCCATGACGGCTTTCAGCTGAAGATTTCAAGAAAGAATTGTCCATATACTTTCTATTTATTTTTCCCACCCTTCCCAAGTGTGGTGTTATTGAACGTAAAAGTGATTTTTATTGCACTTTCCCTTCACGGGGACAAAGTTGTAATGGTTGGATGCAAGAATCAAAGTCTGTAGGGACCCCAGTATACTATAACCTTAGCCGTGTGAACTTAAATCGACATTCATGAAACAATTTCACCTGTTTATGTATGCATGACTTTTTTTCTGGGTGCTGTCTTGCTGATTATATATATATATATATATATATATATATATATATATATATATATATATATATATATATATATATATATATATATATATATATAATATATATATATGCTTAAAAAATCACAGTAGATGCACGTGACTTCATAAATAAGCAAATACCACAGGAAAATGATAGTCAGAAATCCAAGCGCTTTCGGCTTTACTAAGACATTGTCAAGGAGCTAATGAAATGCAATTGGAGAGAAAGGTCTCAGGTGCACAACAAGATCAAGAATACCAGATGGTTAATTGTCAAAAGGGTAAAAATTAATAGATAATCCAGGATTATCGGTTATCACACGGTCACATACCTAAACAAATTTGACCCTAACCGAAATTACAAAGTATCTTTACAGTCCAAAACATGTAAAAACTGAATATATTAATTTTGTTGCTTATATTTATCTACAACTTTTTTCATCATGAAAGCATCAAGTTTAAATAAACCAAGACTTAAATTTAGAACATTTCTATTATTTGACTTGATGAAACAAGATTCAATGATATTCCTTTTAACTGTGTCATTACATGGGATTAAGGCTCTTGATTGACTCCAGTTAATAGGATGATCTAAATCTTTCATATGTACGAATAATGCATTCGATATTTGCCCAGTTCTCACAGAATATTGATGCTGTTTGAGACGTTGTGAAAGAGATTTACCGGTCTGTCCGTAATAGACTTTATCACACTTTTTATAAGGAATTTCATATATGCCGCCTAGAAGGTCTTTAGGAGAATTTTTGATGACTAAACTCTTGACATTAATATTACTGAAAACAATATTTATGTTGAAAAGCTTTAAGACTCTAGGAATATCTAAAAACTTTCATCATAGGGTAATTTTAGAATGTTATGCCTACTAAATTCAAGTTTATCATTAGTTGAATAAAATGTTTTTCTAGCTCTTTTCCATGCCACATCTACAAAAGTTCTTGGGTATTTAAGTTTCAATGCAATATCATAAATAGTTTTAATTTCAGCGTCAATAAACTGCGGGCTACAGGCACGCAAAGCCCTTAGGAACATCCCAGAAAAAACAGAGAATTTAACATTTAACATGTCTTTTCCTGGGATGTTCCTAAGGGTTTTACGTGTCTGTAACCCACAGTTTATTGATGCTGAAATTAAAACTATTTATGATATTGCATTGAAATTTAAATACTCAAGGACTTTTGTAGATGTGGCATGGAAAAGAGCTAGAAAAACATTTTATTCAACTAATGATAAACTTGAATTTAGTAGGCATAACATTCTAAAATTACCCTATGATGAAAGTTTTTAGATATTCCTAGAGTCTTAAAGCTTTTCAACATAAATATTGTTTTCAGTAATATTAATGTCAAGAGTTTAGTCATCAAAAATTCTCCTAAAGACCTTCTAGGCGGCATATATGAAATTCCTTATAAAAAGTGTGATAAAGTCTATTACGGACAGACCGGTAAATCTCTTTCACAACGTCTCAAACAGCATCAATATTCTGTGAGAACTGGGCAAATATCGAATGCATTATTCGTACATATGAGAGATTTAGATCATCCTATTAACTGGAGTCAAGCAAGAGCCTTAATCCCATGTAATGACACAGTTAAAAGGAATATCATTGAATCTTGTTTCATCAAGTCAAATAATAGAAATGTTCTAAATTTAAGTCTTGGTTTATTTAACCCTTTGATTACGCCTGGGATGAGATCTCACAGGTCCCCAGAAACCGGAGGTTTTCTGACGGGAGTCACCTGTAGTATGCTACCAGACGCACGAAAACGTAAACAATCATTGTAACAGCTCGTTTCTTTGTTGTTTTCCTACAAATTAACCTGTTTTAGTTTTATGATAATATTTTGATAGTAGTCATCCGTAGTATAATATAATATGTAATTATGTAACATCAAATAAATAAAATAAACATATCATATGTACTATATATCGGGGTTTACTGTTCCCAGAGGTATGAGTACTTCACTAATTGCGGACGACAACATTTTTTTTTTCTTTTTATTCATTTTGAATCCCCGAAACACATCTACAGCACAGTTGAATATTAGTGTTAATAGTTATTTGCATATCCGCCAGAAAACTAATCATGAAAATATTGATAATTTTTATGTTTCCGCTTACAAAATTGAGATTTATTAATTTTGAGAGAGAGAGAGAGAGAGAGAGAGAGAGAGAGAGAGAGAGAGAGAGAGAGATTTACCAAGATACACACCCTCTAATTGTACAACAATAGGCGCAATTACAATAATGGTTGTAAATGAGGACATCACTGATTATATATTAACCCCATTTCTGAATGAAAATCATAGCAATAAAAAAGTAACCAGTCGACAAGAAATACCATACGTAGTTTTAGAAATTATGATTTATGAACGCTTTGGGAGCTCTTATATAAGACTAGCGTGGAATTTGTCTTTGTCTCGATTTTACCATTCTAGATAACACGTTAGACTCATAAAAACTTCTTGGAACTATTGTAGATTATTTACGAATATATTTAGTACTTATGTCAATCATGCTTTATATTTCAACGATATAGAATAACTTCTAATAACTTTTATTATACATTCTTGGAAATAAATAGGAATTTTAACTATTCAAGATTACATTTTTTTTTTAGATGTATGTAGGAATTCTTCTCAGATATTTACATTATTTGTTACACCATTATTCTAAGACTGCTATTTAGAAAAAATAACTATCTCCGACACTTCCATGATAATGAGAATACCGTTTCCTACCGGGAAAGTGTTTATGTGAGAGAGAGAGAGAGAGAGAGAGAGAGAGAGAGAGAGAGAGAGAGAGAGAGAGAGAGAGAGAGAGAGAGAATACCGTGTTACTTACCGGGAAAGTGTTTATGTGAGAGAAGAGAGAGAGAGAGAGAGAGAGAGAGAGAGAGAATACTGTGTTACTTACCGGGAATGTGTTTGTGTGTGAGAGAGTAGAGAGAGAGAGAGAGAGAGAGAGAGAGAAGAAGCTGCTGCCAAATAATAAATGAACACTAAGAAAAATTAGAATATCTTTTTGTGCCATATAAAAAGGTTAAATCATTTAAATGGCCCAGGTTAAATGAATAAAAGGAGACATAATAATTGTTCCCCCAGAACCTCTCCATCACCTGTGAAAATTATTGTAGCAGATTATACTTTTGCTGTCTACAAGTGGTGAATTCTTTTGTTATTTTTGGCCTAAGCAGTAAAGGTTATTGCAAAAAGGACTACTAGACATCCTAACAATTGTCTGTCGTCAGAAATTTCCCCAATGTTTTTATATTCATCTATTTCCTATTCGCCTTTCATACCTTGTCTCCGTATTCCGAATGAGAAAAAGAGAAACAACCCCTAGGGCATGAAGCGGTTAGTCCTGGTCCCACACAAAAGGTACGCGCGCTGCATGTGTCCGTATAAGTACTCGCTCCAGCCGGGATTATTCATAGCCTAAAGGAATCCTTACCAATAACACCCTGGCCCCAACCAACGTTTTTCCTGCGTTGCTAATCACTTGTTTATCACAAGTGGAGGAAACTGAGTTAATTTCTTTACTGGAACAGTAACAGAAAGTAAATTATATACCCAAACACGCACGCACAAACTAACACACAAAATTGCACGCGCGCGCAGGCACACACACACACACACACACACACATATATATATATATATTATATATATATATATATATATATATATATATATATATATATATATATATATATATATATGTATGTATATAAGAATATGGACATTTGGTCGGTGACAATCGTATATGCATTGCGCATGTAGCAGGTGACGGTCGACGCAGGTAGTATTTGAGATGCCGGAATCCTTTTGATGAAAATGACGCGGTTGTGTTTTCTGCTCTCGTTTACCTGCCACCTGCGTTGAGTTTTGTGTACCGAACGCTGGAATACTACCTTGGGAATAGCGCCTGGGATTACCCTGTATCCCTCTGACAGATTCCAATTCATTGTTTGATAGATAATAGCGGTCAAAAGTCAGGGGAAAGTGGAAATCGTATTAGCAGCCGGTGATAAAGGAAGATTCCAAAAGCCGCCATTGTCAATGAAAGAAGGAACGGAAGACCGTCAGGACTTGAGATAATCCCGTGGCCCTATTTTCAAGCTAATATTCCGACGTCCACGCCCACCAAATTTGATAAAGGCGGAAGGTACAAAGAGCTGGAGACAAGGCAGGTCATTTCTGTCAAAGGACACGAGCATCTCAGATACCACCCACGTCGTTTGTCACACCTGCATGTGACAGTAAACACGATTGTCACCTACCTACATTCACTACGATCAATATTATAGACCACTGTTGCTCAAAATATATAATCGTGTAGTGTATGCAGCGTTTTCGTGGACTCTAGAGATAAAAGTACATACCTTCATACATACATACGTGCAAATATGCATGCATGCATACATACATACTACAAGCGTACACATACAAATAAAATAAAGAAATATGTATATCTATATACACATATATATGTATGTATGAATGTATGTACTTATAAATCGAGAGTGTATACATACATACATGTATGCATGTATACATACAAACATTCAAACGAAACACACTCATCCTAATATAATATTAGTATATATATATAGATATATATATATAAATATTATATTATAATATATAGATATATACATATTATATTATAATATATAATATATAATATATATCTATATAATATTTATGGTATTGGTGTTTGGTTTTGTTTGTTTGAATGTTTATATGTAATACATGCATATATTTATGTATGTATCACTCTAGAGATATAAGTACATACCTTCATACATACATACAAATATGCATGCATGCATTCATACATAAAACAGCGTCCACATACAAATAGATAAATAAATAAATAATATTTACATGTAAATATATATGTATCTATGAATGTATGTAATTATATATCATGAGTGTATATATTCACACATACATACATATACGCATGTATACATACAAACATACAAAACAAACACACATACCACTGTTGATCAAAGCATGTAATTGTGCAGTGTATGCAGCTTTTTCGTGCCTCTAGAGATATAAGTACATACGTTCATATATGCATACAAATATGCATCCTGCATACGTACAATCAAACGACGCATAGATATATATATATAGTATATATATATATATATTATATATATACTATATATATAGTATATATATATATATATATATATATATATATATATATATATATTATATCTAGTATATATATATATATATATATATATACATATAATACATATATATATATATATATATATATATATATAGATATATATATATATATATATATATATATATATATCTATATATATATATATATAATATATATATACATATATCTATATATATCTATATTATATATATATATATATATATTATATATATATATATATAATATATATATATATATATATATAGATATATATATATATATAAGGATATATATATATATATATATATATATATATATATATATATATATCATATATATATATATCTATATATATATATATATATATATCATATATCATATTATATATATGATCTATATATAATACATATATATATATATTATATACTATATATATATATATAATATCTATATATGTATATATATTTATGATATATATATATATATAATTATAAATAATATATATAATATATTAATATATTGATACTATCTATATATATAATATATGATTACCATACATATATATAACTATATATCTATCTATAATAACGATCTATTATATATATATATACTATATATTATATCTTTAACTATCTATATAATAATATATTGAAATATTATCTATATAATATATATATTCTATATATATTATTATATCTATCTCTATATATATATAATCTATATATATTACTTATATATAATATATCTTATATATTATATATACCTCTATATATATGTCTATTAATATTCTATATCTATATATGATATAATATAATCTTTTATAATAGCTATTATATATATCATCGTCTATCTCTCTATATATAATACTCATCTCATCTATATTATAATATATCCTCTCTAATATATATCATATAGACTATTATCTATATATATATCATGATATCCTCTCTCTAATTATATATATATAATGTTATACTATCTATAATATCCATCTATGTCTCTAATTATATTATATTATATTCTATCTATCTATATCTATATAATCCATATCTATTATCACTCCATGTATATATTATATCTATCTCTCTCTCTATCTGTAATTCATAATTCATTAATACATATAGATCTATTCTTTATCCTCTATATAATCTCTACTTTCCTCTCTGATTCCACTTATTTCATATCTAACTCTCTACTATCTTGATTATATCTCTATCTCATACTCTCTTATAACTATACGACATTATCTCTCTAATCATATTTTAATATCTATATTATAATACATCTCTCTCTCTCTCTGTATATATACATTATAATATATATATGTCTTATCCACTTACTATCTCTATATATCTTATCTCTATATCTAATCATTATTATTATCTATTCTATCGATCCTCAATAATATATATATAGTATGTTAATTCTATAGTATATCGCACAAGGTTATATATCCTCTCTACTTATATATCTATATTACATATATCACTATATAATTATCTAAAAATTATATACTATATCTACATAATTATATATATCTAAATATTAATATATATATGTATATTATATATAATATATATATAATATATATATAATATATATATTATATGCATGCATACACGCACACACACACCTTTCTTTATGGATTTATCACGTTCATATATATATATATATATATATGTATATATATATATATATATATATATATATATATATATATATATATATATATATATATATATATATATATAATATATATATATATATATATATGTGTGTGTGTGTGTGTGTGTGTGTGTGTGTGTGTGTGTGTGTGTGTGCGTGTGTGTATATATGGATGCGCATTTGATTGTACATATGCATGGATGCATATTTGTATGCATGTATGGAAGTATGTACTTATATCTCCAGAGGCCCCGAAAAAGCTGCATGCACTGCACAATTATATATTGTGATCAACAGTGGTATGTGTGTTTGTTTGTATTTTTGTATGTATACATGCATATATGTATGAATGTATACACTCTTGATACATAAGTACATACATTCATACATACATATATATTTATATTTAAATATTTATTTATTTATTTGTATGTGGACGCTTGTATGTATGTTTGCATGCATGCATGCATATTTGTATGTATGTATAAAGGTATGTACTTATATATCTAGAGGCCACGAAAGCTCTGCATATACTACACAATTATATATTTTGGTCATAAGTGGTTTATAATATTGATCCTGGTGAATGTGGGTAGGTGACAATCGTGTTTACATGTCACATGTTTTCCGAGATACGTAGACATAAATGCTTTTACCGCAGAACCAGATACGCCTAGGTTTTCATCTACCAATATGTCTGTAGATTTATTATAAAATCGAGAATACAATCCGTTTGGGCGTCACAAAGTTCCAATATTTTCACTCCAAATCGACTTCTTTTATTTGGAATATTTTGCTGAAACTAAGCCTTCCTTCCATACCATCAAACTTTCATCTATGCATAAATCTTGGAAAGATTGAAATTTTTCCCTGATTTTGCAACGCACATTGACGAACACTAGTTTATTTATCTATTTTATTTAATTTTTATCTGGGTCTCTCCTGTGAATTATCAACGAAATGTTTTTTTCCCTTGTGAATTGTCAACGAAATGTAGAGCTAGAATTCTATGAAATCTGTCCCTTTCCATCAGCCTTCTCATTCTCCTTTTGTCTAGTTTGCCCCAAGCGTAATCAAGTAATCAACGATGCGACGTTTACTTAGATGCGACATGATCATAATCACACACAGGAAGCGTACCATTTCGTTCACAGTAACCTGGGCAAACTTTCGCATATATTTTGTACTGCATCTCCAATTGTAATCAACAAGGAATCTTTATAACGGTTTGTCTCTCTGATAGTCAGCCACATGAAGTCGTTATCGAAAAATTGAAAAACATGATCTACTTCAGAGTACTTCCTTTGAATTTTCATTCGCATTACATCACCTGAGTCAACTCGCAGTCGCTGTATCCGACTTCTTTCAACATCGTTACTTTCGTTAGGTAGCAGATTTTCGTTATTTTTACTGTCGGTTGAAATTTCATCAGTCTCTTGCACCAGGCGTATAATTATACATTTAATTGCCTTCTAAATCCCATTCATTTTCATATCTAGAAAATTAACCAAGAAAGTCTACAAAATAATTATCGTCATCGAGAGCTCTTCTCTCGATCTGCCGGCGGTCAAGCTCGAAGATGTACGCTTGACTCCTCCTCCAACGACATATTGATGAAAAAATGAATTTTAGGGAAATGCACACATTTATATGAATTCACAGTATGACAACTGGCAGATTGTAACCATATCAAGAAAAAACAGGCCAATAGTTCAATCATCAGTCTTCCACATGAAAGGAAATTGCCAGTGACCGTATACGATACAACCGTGTTCTGGGATACCTTAGGAAACGTATCGTATACGACCCAGTCGTATTCAAAGGGTTAAACTTGATGCTTTCATAATGAAAAAAGTTGTAGATAAATATAAGCAACAAAATTAATATATTCAGTTTTTACATGTTTTGGACTGTAAAGATACTTTGTAATTTCGGTTAGGGTCAAATCTGTTTAGGTTTGTGACCGTGTGATATCCGATAATCCTGGATTATCTCTTTTAATTTTTACCCTTTTGACAATTAACCATCTGGTATTCTTGATCTTGTTGTGTACCCGAGACATTTCTCTCCAATTGTATTTCATTAGCTCCTTGACAATGTCTTAGTAAAGACGAAAGTGCTTGGATTTCTGACTATCATTTTCCTGTGGTATTCGCTTATTATATATATATTATATATATCATATATATATATTATATATATATATTATAATATATATTATATTAGATATATATTATATATATATAATATAAATATATATATCTATATAGATATATATATATATATATATATATATATATATTTTAATATATATTATATATATATATAATATAATTTAGATATATTATATATATATATTATATATATATTTTGATCACCATCATCGTGATTCAAATACATGCATTAAGCTACAAATGTCCTTTAATATCTAATTCGCTCTACCTCAATTAATTTATTTTCATATGCTAACCGAAGGGGAGTTTTTAGTTGATAATAATTTGAATATATTAATTCTGATATAGAGTGAATCAGATATTAAAGGACAATTGTAGTTTAATGTGTATATTATATATATATATAATATATATATATATATGTAATATATAGTATAGATATATATATATATATATATACAATAGATATTTATAATATATATCTAATAAAAGGAGCCCATAAAAACAACATAATAGTAGAGAGAAAAGTACTATATTTCAGAGGACTGCTGTCTCTCTCTTCAGGTATATGAATGAGAAAAGTTTACAGAAAAAGGTTGGTTAATTTTATACCAAGAGATCCGTCCGCAAGTAGGCCAATTTAGGTCACGCCCCCGCTATAATCTTCCTTTAATCTTCTTAAGCATTGGTTGAATGAAAACTTCGTCGACGATCGATCCACGCGCCTTTTGAGATGTTCATTACCTGCTTCTCTTTTATTAGGCCGATTCCATCATTTGACTCTTGTACCGGCAGTTGCTGCTATAAATTACACGTGACAAATTCCAGTTTATTCTATGGTTATGTTCATTTATATGGTTGAAAATAGCCGAGTTCTGTTGTCCATACCTAACTGACCGTTTGTGTTGTATTAATCTCTGGGGAAGTGATTTACCTGTAAATCCGATGTAAGATTGGTCACAGTCCTGGCATGGGATCTCATAGACCCCAGAGTCCTTGGGAGATGTCTTTTTGTTGGACCGTTAATCCATGGATTTGGCTAAGGTGTTTGGGTAGGATAAACAAATGCAAAAGGGTTTGGATTTCCCAAGAGTGTGGGTTACTCTCTTAATCGTCTCAAGGTGAGGAATTTTTATTTATTGTTGGGTGTGTCTCTGGTCTTGTCTTTAGGGGGTCGGTAGAAAATTACGTTTGCTTTTTGAATTGCTTTCTCAATTATATGGTCAGGATACTTTAAAGACGAAAGTTTCCTGCGAATTAGTTCAAATTCTTTTTCCAGGAAATCTGGGGAACAAATACGTAAGGCTCTTAAGAATAGGTTGCTAGCTACACCTATCTTGATATGTCATCCACATATCTCATCCACAGCATGTTTTTGGGTTTTATTGCATTTATTACTGTAGTTTCAAAGTATTCCATGTACAGATTGGCTAAAACCGGACTTAAAGGACTACCCATACTAAACCCGAATTTTTGCTTGTAGAATGATTCCCCGAATGAAAATACGTTATTAGATGCACATAATTCAACTAACTTTATTATTTTGTCACATGTGGGAAATGATCTGAATAGGGGGATAATTTTTCCCTTAAAAACTGAAGAACGTCCTCTTCTGGTACTTTTGTGAATAGGGAGTCTACGTCAAGGCTTAAAAGTTTTATGTTGTGAAGTGGTATATGTGCTTCTCTGAATTTGTGACAAAAATCTTCCGAATGTTTAATGTGACTGGGAGAAAAAGTGCCTAAAAAAGGAGAAAGAAAGAGGCCAGTAACCATTTAGAAATTTTGTAATTGAAAGCTCCGGTGCATGAAACGATGGGTCTGAATGGAAGATTGTCTTTGTGAGTTTTGGGAAGGCCTTAAAAGTAGGGTAATTTAGGATTAATTACTTTAAATTTCTCTAATAGTTCAATACTCTTTTTGTCTTGGCCAATTAATCTTACTTTTCGAAAAAATTCTGTGGGAACGTTTTGGAGGGGATTTTTCTTCAGTTTTTCGTAAGTGTTTGTGTCGCTAAGGAACTGGTTGATTTTGTCGAGGTAGAAGTCTTTGTCCATTATTACGATTTTGCCGTCTTTGTCGGATCTACTTATTATAACATCTAACTTTTTTAGCGAGTGATGCTATCATGAATCTGCGGGGAACAGGATATTTTCTTATGAAGTCAGTTAAAGCATTTAGTAACACTCCTTTTAAACATATCTCTTCAACGGCTGTAGTTTTTGTCAGATATGAATTTATCAAAAGCCACTATGAAGTCTAGGTTGGTTTTTTGCCGCTCCGTCATAAGGGCAAAGGATAAGCCTAAATTTAAAACTAAATGTTTATTTAACAGTAAGGGGGTGTTGGATAAGTTTTAAACTTTGTCTTGTTGTTCAAGATTATTCCATGCGCTATTGTCTCTTAGGTTATTTAACTTGCGTAAAAGTCTGTTGGAATGAGTCACGCTATTATAGGCAGCAATGTCGGAACAGAATGAAATCAGATACCTGTATATGTGGTCCGTAGTGAGGAGGCGAAGATTAGACTGAGTTTCATATATCACTCTGCGTAGCACAAAGATGTCGTTTCTCGTACTGGGGATTCTTTCTTCCTGGAAAATCTTGTGTGATAGAGGGAATGGGTTTGATTGCAGAGTCCATCTCCCGAATCTGTACATTTTTGGAAGTACTTGTTTTTTGAGGCATTCTTCCCAAAAAGTGTTTTTTGGTTTTCAGCCGTGTAGTCTGTTCAGTTTCTTTCTCAAATTTGCGGAAAACTGGCTTGACTTCTGGAAGTGAGTGAAGAATCGTGGAAAGGCGGTTGAATTCCATAATGGGCTGACAATGACTGGTAAAAATGTTCTGTAACAACAGAATTCCATCTAATAAAAGGAGCCCATAAAAACACAAAAATGTAGAGAGAAAAGTACTATATTTCAGAGACTGCTGTCTCTCTCTTCAGGTATATGAATGAGAAAAGTTTACAGAAAAGGTGGTATTTGTACCAAGAGATCCGTCCACAAGTAAGCCAATTTAGGTCACCCCCGCTGATAATCTTCCTTTAATCTTCTTAAGGAATTTTGTTGTCTTTTGAATGGGAAACAGACAACAAAATTCCTTTTCTTGATGTTTTAATAATCAGAGACACGACAGAATACAAATTTACAATATACAGAAAACCAACGTTCTCACTTTCATATATTCACAACTTTAGCTATCACGACATTACTATCAAGATAGGTGTAGCTAGCAATCTATTCTTAAGAGCCTTACGTATTTGTTCCCCAGATTTCCTGGAAAAAGAATTTGAACTAATTCGCAAGCAACTTTCGTCTTTAAAGTATCCTGACCAATATAATTGAGAAGCAATTCAAAAAGCAAACGTTAATAATTTTCTACCGACCCCCTAAAGACAAGACCAGAGACACACACCCAACAATAAAATAAAAATTCCTCACCTGGAGACGATTAAGAGAGTAACCCACACCCTTGGGAAATCCAACCCTTTTGCATTTACCTACCCAAACACCTTAGCCAAATCCCTGATTAATTTCCAACAAAAGACATCTCCCAAGGACACTGGGGTCTATGAGATCCCATGCCAGGACTGTGACCAATCGTACATCGGATTTACAGGTAAATCACTTCCCCAGAGATTAATACAACACAAACGGTCAGTTAGGTATGGACAACAGAACTCGGCTATTTTCAACCATATAAATGAACATAACCATAGAATAAACTGGAATTTGTCACGTGTAATTTATAGCAGCAACTGCCGGTACAAGAGTCAAATGATGGAATCGGCCTTAATAAAAGAGAAGCAGGTAATGAATATCTCAAAAGGCGCGTGGGTTTCGGATGTCGTCGACGAAGTTTTCATTCAACCAACGCTTAAGAAGGTTAAAGGAAGATTATCAGCGGGGGTGACCTAAATTGGCTTACTTGTGGATGGATCTCTTGGTATAAATACCATCTTTTCTGTAAACTTTTCTCATTCATATACCTGAAGAGAGAGAAAGCAGTCTCTGAAATATAGTACTTTTCTCTCTACATTTTGGTGTTTTATGGCTCCTTTTATTAGATGGAATTCTGTTGTTACAGAACATTTTTACCAGTCATTGTCAGCCCATTATGGAATTCAACCGCCTTTCCACGATTCTTCGCTCATTCCAGAAGTCAAGCCAGTTTTCCGCAAATTTGAGAAAGAACTGAACAGACTACACCGGCTGAAAAACCAAAAACACTTTTTGGAAGAATGCCTCAAAAAACAAGTACTTCCAAAAATGTACGGATTCGGGAGATGGACTCTGCAATCAAACCCCTTCCCTCTATCACACAAGATTTTCCTGAAGAAAGAATCACCATACGAGAAACGACATCTTTGTGCTATGCAGAGTGATATATGGAACTCAGTCTAATCTTCGCCTCCTCACTACGGACCACATATACAGGTATCTGATTTCATTCTGTTCCGACATTGCTGCCTATAATAGCGTGACTCATTCCAACAGACTTTTACGCAAGTTAAATAACCTAAGAGACAATAGCGCATGGAATAATCTTGAACAACAAGACAAAGTTTTAAACTTATCCAACACCCCCCTTACTGTAAATCAACATTTAGTTTTAAATTTAGGCTTATCCTTTGCCCTTATGCCAGACCGCAAAAACAACCTAGACTTCATAGTGGCTTTTGATAAATTCATATCTGACAAAAACTACAGCCGTGAAGAGATATGTTTAAAAGGAGTGTTACTAAATGCTTTAACTGACCTTCATAAGAAATATCCTGTTCCCCGCAGATTCATGATAGCCATCTACTCGCTAAAAAAGTTAGATGTTATAATAAGTAGATACGACAAAGACGGCAAAATCGTAATAATGGACAAAGACTTCTACCTCGACAAAATCAACCAGCTCCTAAGCGACACAAACACTTACGAAAAACTGACGAAAAATCCCCTACAAAACGTTCCCACAGAATTTTTTCGAAAAGTAAGATTAATTGGCCAAGACAAAAAGGAGTATTGAACTATTAGAGAAATTTAAAGTAATTAATCCTAAATTACCCTACTTTTATGGCCTTCCCAAAACTCACAAAGAAACAATCTTCCATTCAGACCCATCGTTTCATGCGCCGAAGCTTTCAATTACAATAAA
>NC_061089.1:85592139-85627139 GCF_015104395.2 Macrobrachium nipponense
TTAATCCAGTGCACATTGTAAGAATACCCACTGTAATACTATGGAATAAAGGTATTATTATCTATTATTATTATTATTATTATTATTATTTTTTTTTTTTTTTTTTTTTTTGCTCTATCACAGTCCTCCAATTCGACTGGGTGGTATTTATAGTGTGGGGTTCCGGGTTGCATCCTGCCTCCTTAGAGTCCATCACTTTTCTTACTATGTGTGCCGTTTCTAGGATCACACTCTTCTGCATGAGGCCCGGAGCTACTTCAGCCTCTAGTTTTTCCAGATTCCTTTTCAGGGATCTTGGGATCGTGCCTAGTGCTCCTATGATTATGGGTACGATTTCCACTGGCATATCCCATATCCTTCTTATTTCTATTTTCAGATCTTGATACTTATCCATTTTTTCCCTCTCTTTCTCTTCAACTCTGGTGTCCCATGGTATTGCGACATCAATGAGTGATACTTTCTTCTTGACTTTGTCAATCAACGTCACGTCTGGTCTGTTTGCACGTATCACCCTATCCGTCCTGATACCATAGTCCCAGAGGATCTTGCGTGATCGTTTTCTATCACTCCCTCAGGTTGGTGCTCGTACCACTTATTACTGCAAGGTAGCTGATGTTTCTTGCACAGGCTCCAGTGGAGGGCTTTTGCCACTGAATCATGCCTCTTTTTGTACTGGTTCTGTGCAAGTGCCGGGCATTCACTTGCTATGTGGTTTATGGTTTCATTTTTCGTATTGCACTTCCTACATATAGGGTGGATGATGTTATTTCCGTCTATCATACTTTGAACATATCTGGTTCTTAGGGCCTGATCTTGTGCCGCTGTTATCATTCCTTCAGTTTCCTTCTTGAGCTCTCCCCTCTGTAGCCTTTCCCAATTGTCATCGCTTGCTAGTTCTTTAGTCTGTCTCATGTATTGTCCGTGCATTGGTTTGTTGTGCCAGTCCTCTGTTCTTTCTGTCTTTCTCCTGTCTCTGTATATTTCTGGGTCTTTGTCTACTTTTATTAGTCCTTCTTCCCATGCACTCTTTAGCCACTCGTCTTCACTGGTTTTCAGATATTGCCCCAGTGCTCTGTTTTCGATGTTGACGCAGTCCTCTATACTTAGTAGTCCTCTCCCTCCTTCCTTTCGTGTTATGTATAGTCTGTCCGTATTTGCTCTTGGGTGTAGTGCTTTGTGTATTGTCATTTGTTTCCTGGTTTTCTGATCTATGCTGCGGAGATCTGCCTTCGTCCATTCCACTATTCCTGCGCTGTATCTGATTACTGGCACTGCCCATGTGTTTATGGCTTTTATCATATTTCCGGCGTTGAGTTTTGACTTGAGTATCGCCTTGAGTCTCTGCATATATTCTTTCCTGATCGTGTCCTTCATCTCTTGGTGTTTTATATCTCCTCCTTCCATTATTCCCAGGTATTTTTATCCTGTCTCATCTATGTGTTTGATGTTGCTCCCATCTGGTAGCTTTATCCCTTCAGTTCTCGTTACTTTGCCTTTTTGTATGTTGACTAAGGCGCATTTTTCTATTCCAAACTCCATCCTGATGTCCCCAGATACAATCCTTACAGTCTGGATTAGGGTATCTATTTCCTTGATGCTCTTACCATACAGCTTGATGTCGTCCATGAACATGAGATGGTTGATTTTGTTGCCTCTTTTCTTGAGTTGGTACCCGGCATCCATCTTCTGTAGTACTTTTGTCATGGGAATCATGGCTACTACGAAGAGTAGTGGGGACAGTGAGTCGCCCTGGAAGATCCCTCTCCTGATATTAACCTCTGCTAGTCTTATTCCAGAGCTTGTAGGTATTGTATTCCAGTTGCGCATTGTATTTTTGAGGAAGCTGATGGTATTTTCCTCTGCCCCATATATTTTCAGGCATTCTATTAGCCATGTGTGTGGTATCATGTCGAAGGCTTTCTTATAGTCTATCCATGCCATGCTTAGGTTGGTTTTTCTTTCTCCTACTGTTCTTCATTACCATTTTATCTATCAGGAGCTGGTCTTTTGTGCCCCTACACTTCCTTCTGCAGCCTTTCTGTTGGTGGGGGATGGTGTTTGTCTCCTCTAGGTAGTTGTATAGCCTTTCACTGATAATACCTGTTAGTACCTTCCACATTATTGGTAGGCAGGTGATAGGCCTGTAGTTACTGGCTATATTTCCCTTACTCTTGTCTTTTTGTACTAAGGATGTTCTTCCTGTGGTCATCCATTTGGGTGCTTGGTGATTTGAGATACAATGCTGGAGTTGTTTCTGCTATTCGTGGGTGTAGGGCCTTGAAGTTTTGAGCCAGTATCCATGGACTTCATCGGGACCTGGGGCTTTCCAGTTTGGCATTTTCTTTAGTTGGTGTCTGACTGTGTCTGTCGTGATCTCTGTGAATCTTTGTTTTATTCTCCCTGTTTCTTCTTCCTTGACTTCCTGGAGCCATGTTGCATGTTTGTTGTGTGATACCGGATTGCTCCATATGTTTTCCCAGAGTCTCTTACTTGGTTCGGCTTCAGGAATTTCTGGGTGGTTGTCTTCCCCTCTTAGTTGGCTGTATAGTCTTTTCTGGTTGGTTCCGAATAGTTTGTTCTGTTGGTATCCCTTATTCCTGTTCATGTACCGTTGGATCTTGTGTGCTTTGGCCTTAAGCCTCTGTTTTACATCTTCTATTGTGTTTTTTAGTCCCCTCTCTTGTACTTTGTATTTCTCGTTGAGTTCCTCCCTTGTTTTCTTGCTTCTTAGCCTTTTTTCTGCCATCTCTTTCAGTTTACTCAAGTCAGATCTCATCACCATGATTTGCTTTTCCAGGCGCCTTTTCCAAGGAGGTTGCTGTTTTGGTTTCTGTTGGGTTGGTTGTGACGGTGGTGTTGGTGTTCGAATCCCCATCAGTTCTGCTACTAATCTTGCTCCTGCATATGTCAAGTTATTTGTTTCTGTGATACTGGTGGTGTGTATTAGGCCCATTATTTCATTGACCTCACTTGTTTTCTCCCTTAATTTCTTGTTGTTGTAGGCTTTCATGGAGGGGATTTTTGTTCTCTCTGTATCTGGCTCCATCCATTGTCTAATCTTTTCTACCCATTCCGTCCTCTCTGTTACTTCGTCGGTGTTTCTTCGTGTGTCGTTGTTTGATACCTCATCCTCCCTGTCGTCTTCTGTGGCATCGTCTCTCAGTTCGTCTTCGGGTAATTCGTTGTCGTGTGACATTTCCCTTTCCAGTTCTTCTCTTTCTGTTGGGGAGAGCCAGTTCTTTTTCTTTATGTTCCTTACTTGGTCTGCCAGCCTCTGCTCTGTTTGGGGGGTGTTATTCCTCTCATTCCAGATGTTGACCAATCTTCTTCTATATCCTCTCTCCGTCGGGTTGCTTCTGATGTAGCATCTCCATATTTCCTTATTTTCTTCTCTTGTCCATTTCTTCCTTTTTGCTTCTGTAGCTCCAATCTCAGGCTGTTGATTACTTTCGTTGTGGTGATCAGTTGCTGGATGACGACCTCCAAGTACCTGACCGTCTTCCCCTACAATTGGGTTGAATACCTGGTTGCCGGACGAAGCTCCTCTGTTGCCAGAGGTTCCATTTACGTCGTTGTCGTTTATTCCTTCGTTTCTTTCCATCATTGCTGAGTTTTTGCTATTTAACCCATAGCTGGACCCTAACCCATCAGGGATAGGTACTCATTTACAGCTGAGTAGACTGAGGAAATTATGGTAAAGATCCTTTCCCAAGGAATCAACGCCGAGGAGAGCGGTCACCCATCCAACGACTGACCAGCCCCAATGTTGCTTAACTTGACTTAAGTCTATTATTATAATTATTATTATTATTTGTTTTGTTAAAAATGACTGCTGCTTCAGCACTATTAATCTTATAAAGAGTCTTCTCTATCTTTCTGATGACGGCTTTCTCGTTGTTGCTTAGACTGGCGAGCAACGCACCAAAGGGCATGGTAAAATTCGGTTGAGTCATTTGATTTATTATTGCTTATACAATTCTCTCTCTCTCTCTCTCTCTCTCTCTCTCTCTCTCTCTCTCTCTAACGCGACGTTTCCTCCTGATCGACAGGACATTATCAAGCGATAACTGCTGAGGGACTGAATTCCAGTGGCGAGTCCTTCTCCTTTTATCGTGGTGTTGCGAGCTCTTCAGTACGGTCAGAGCACTTCTCTGGCAGGTCGAGTTTTTATTGGTTCCCGGGAAAGTGACTCATACGGCGGGCATTGACGAGTCTTGCAGACCTTCTCAGGTAGGGGGTATCACCGGGAGCCTCTTGATTGGCTTCTACCTGAGTGACGTCACCCCTGGTATTATTCTCATGTCCGGTGTTCGTTCCATGCGCGCTGGTACTTTCGTTAGGGGGGAGGGGTGTAGTCCTCCTCACACACGTCGGTATCAGGAACGCTTCTTGGGTGGTATTGAGGGGAGGCTTTTCCTCGAGGATGAGCAGCGCTTCTAGGAGACGCAGACGTCGTGGGTCAGGTGCTCTCCCGATGATCTTAATATTCCTGACGATGTCGTCTCTCGTGATGTTTCTGCGGTGTACTGCAAGGGCGTGCTGCCTAATGGCGCCCTCCTGGGCGTGGCAGGAAATCCTTTTTGACAGGCGCATCGTCGTCATGCCGATGTAAATCCCAGGGCATCCTTGGGCGGGGCATACATATCGGTAGACGACGTTGGACTGCTTCAGGGGGTCTCCTGCCGGTGGGGAGGGGTTGTTCTTCATCAGGAGGTCTTTCGTACTCCGATTCTTGTAGTAAATAATGAGGGACACTCTCTTTCCTTCCTCCATGGGGCGGACGTGTTTCTCTATTATTTTCTTCATGGCTGCTTCTTCTTCCTTGTATTGGTGGTGCATGAAGGCTTTATAGAAAAGTTTGATATCCTCCGGGGGCGGAATGTTCCTTCTCTCTTCCTCCGTCATGTACCACTTGTCAAGGGCGGCGCGAGTTTCTCGGTTTACGAGTTTGTTCGAGTACCCATTGTTAATTAGCATCTGGGATGCTCGGTCCTGCCACGTCGAACAGTGCGAGAGGGCCGTCCTGACGAAGGCCCCGACGGTGGTGGTCTTGAACCGCGCAGGACACTCGCTATCACCATTCAGACAAAGTCCGAGGTTCGTAGCTTTGGTGTAAACTGTAGTCGCCAACTTCTGATTCGTCTTCCTTACAAGGACGTCGAGGAAGGGGAGCCGATCGTTGCTGCTGTACTCGACAGTGAAGTTGAGTGCGCTGTGTTGCAGGAACTGCTGCCGAAGGGCTTCTACCTCATCCTCGCAGTCGGCTTGCACGAAGATGTCATCGATGTAGCGTCGGTATGTGCGGGGACATCTGTGTTGCGAGAAGACCCTTGTAGAAGTTAGCGAAGAGGACTCCTAAGGGGGACCCCATCGCTACGCCGTCCTTTTGGCGGTACATCTGTCCTCGGTGGGTGGTGAAAGGGGCTCTCTTCGTACAGATATCCAGCAGGGTTCTTAAGGAGTCTTCTGGGATGTTAGGGGGTCTCATATCGGGATTCCTATATACTCGCTCCATGATGATCCCTATCGTCTCGTCGACTGGGACGTTGGTGAATAGGGACTCAACGTCTAAGGACGCCATGGTTCCCGCACTGGGGGAGTCGCGGATCTTCTCCAAAAATTCCACCGATGAGGTGAGGCAGTACTGGAGGGGATATAGGGGGTCAGAATTTTATTGAGGCGTTTGGCCAGAGCGTAAGTCGGGGCGGGCATTTGGCTGATGATCGGGCATAGGGGTTGCCTTCCTTGTGGGTCTTCACGTTCCCGTATAGGTAGCCGAGGCTGTAGTCACCTTGGATGGGCGGGAGGTGTGTGGCATTCGTAGCGGCATTCATGGCTGCAATGACCCGGTTGGCGTCGCGTTTGATGTCTTCCGTAGGGTTCTTCGTAAGCTTGAACTTAGAGACATCAGACAAGATGGCGTCGAGTTTCTCAAAGTATTCCGAGGTGCTGATGAGCACGAACGCGGCTGTCTTGTCTGCACGCCTTACGGTGATGTCTTCTTTCTTCTTCAGATCTGCGGCTGCCTCCTTCATCTCTTTGGTGTAGGTTTTACATGCTGGATGAGAAGCGCCTCCAGCAGGCATAACCGATGGGCATCAGGGGCCTTCCTGATGATCTTCGTGTTTTGGATGATCACATCCCGGGAGATGGCCTCTTGATGTTTGGTGCGTGTGTGATTCTTGATAGGTCCCTCTTGGACGGGGTATGAGAGTCTCTTCGATAGGTGCATGGTAGTCATACCAATGTAGGCGGCGCTGCAACCGCAGACTGGGCAATGGGCATGTATACTGGTACACCACATGTGTCTGCTTCAGGGGGTCTCGTACCTGTGGAGAGGGGTTATTTTTCATAATAAGGTCGCACGTCCTCCGATTTTGGTAGTAAATAATTAGGTCGATATTTTTGGTGTCTTCGGTCGGGGATACATTTTCAGAAATAATTTTCTTAACTGAGTCCTCATCTTCACGGTAATGTGAAATCATGAAGGCTTTATAATACAGCTTGGTATTATCCTGGGGGCGGGGTTGCAGGCTCTCACTACCGTACCATTTCTCCAGGGCTGTACAGACTTCTCTGCTTATTAATTTATTTGAATACCCATTATTTACGAGTACTTGGGAGGCACGGTCGAGTTCCTGATGAGTGTCCTGCCAGGTCGAGCAGTGGGAGAGGACTCTCCTGACGAAGGCCCTGATGGCCGTGCTTTTGAATCTGGCGCGGCACTCGCTGTCACCATTGAGGCAAAGTCCTAGGTTGGTTTTCTTTGTGTAGACGGAAGTACAGACGCCGTCTTCCTTCTTACTCACAAGGACGTCGAGGAAGGGGAGCCGATCGTCGGTGCTGTATTCAACCGTGTAATTCAGCACGCTGCACTGCTGAAATGCCTGACAGAGGGCTTCTACCTCATTCCCGGCGTCGACTTGAACAAAGATGTCGTCGATATATTGTCCACGGTGCCCATGTAAAAGATAGCGAAGAGTACCCCCAGTGGAGAGCCCATCGTTACGCCGTCCTTTTTGGCGGTACATCTGGCCATGGTGGGTGGAGAAAGGGGCCTTCTTCGGGCAGATCTCCAGCAGCATACGGAGTGAGAGTTCGGGTATGTTGAGGGGCGCCGTTGACTGTCTCCTATAGACACGCTCAAGGATGATGTCAATGGTTTCGTCGACAGGTGCGTTCGTAAACAGGGACTCTACGTCCAGCGAGGCGATAATCCCGGTGCCAGGGGCGTCCTTGATGACTTCTAGTAATTCTACTGACGACTGCAGGCTGTACCGACTCGGGACGTAGGGGGTCAAAATTTGGTTAAGACGTTTAGCCAAGGCGTAAGTAGGGACGGGCATCTGGCTGATGATCGGCCGGAGGGGGTTTCCTGGTTTGTGAGTTTTTATGTTACTGTATAGATAACCCAGGCTGTAGTCTCCTTGTATGGGCGGGAGGTGGACAGCATTAGTCACAGCATTCACTACACTGATGACCCCGTTGGTCTCCCTCTTAATGTCGTCTGTCGGGTTTCTTGTCAGGCACTCGAGCTTGCTCTCGTCGGACAAAATGGCATCCAGCTTCTCGTGGTATTCAGCAGTCAATCAAGACGAAGGCTGCCATCTTGTCAGCGCATTACACCGTGATGTTCTCTTTCTCCTTCAGTTCCTTTGTCGCTTTCTTCATCTCCTTGGTGAGGATCCCGCTGGAGTGCAAGCCCCTCTACGTAAGGGCTTCAGCAAGTAGGAGGGGTTGAAGGGTGTCGGTAGTTCTCATGATGCTCCGGGCTTCGAGCTGCTGGATGGAGTCGAGGAGCAACTCGATTTCGAGTCTCTTGTCGTGAGGTCTGGGTTTCGAAATGAAGTGGCAATTAAGACCCAGCTTCAGAAGGGCGTCTTGATCGGGGGTGTGGTCATAGTCAGTAAGGTTAATATATCCTTGGGTTTGTTCAGGGACGCAGAGTTTGCCGCCGTTCAAGGAAATGAGCTAACGAAAGGCACCTCTCATCCGTTTCTTTATATCGTCCTCCTGAAGGCGGGCGAGGCATCTCTCAAAGTTCCCAATGGTGACAGTGAGTGCCCCGCCAGATTCAAAAGCACGACCATCGGGGCCTTCGTCAGGAGAGCCCTCTCCCACTGCTCGACCTGGCAGGACACTCATCGGGAACTCGACTGCGCCTCCCAAGTACTAGTAAATAACGGGTATTCAAATAAATTAATAAGCAGAGAAGTCCGTACAGCCCTGGAGAAATGGTACGGTAGTGAGAGCCTGTATCCCCGCCCCCAGGATAATATCAAGCTGTATTATAAAGCCTTCATGAGTTCACATTACCGTGAGGAAGAGGACTCCGTTAAGAAAATTATTTCTGAAAATGTATCGCCAACCGACGACACCAAAAATATCGACCTAATTATTTACTACCAGAACCGGAAGACGCGCGACCTTATTATGAAAAATAACCCCTCTCCACAGGTATGAGACCCCCTGAAGCAGACGCATGTGGTGTACCAGTATACATGCCCAGTCTGCGGTTGCAGCGGCGCCTACATTGGTATGACTACCATGCACCTGTTGAAGAGACTTATGCCACGTCCAAGAGGGAGCTATCAAGAATCACACATGCACCAAACATCAAGAGCCCATCTACCGGGATGTGATCATCCAAAACACGAAGATCATCGGGAAGGCCCCTGATGCCCGTCGGTTACGCCTGCTGGAGGCGCTTCTCATCCAGCAAGTAAAACCTACACTAAATACGACGCAGGAAGAATTTCTCCTCCCTACAAGTATGAGGAGACCTGCCACCAACAATGACACCACCGAGCACGACAACTCCACGGAAGACAACGCCCCCGAACGAGATACTCCTGCAGCCAACCCTAATCAAGTTAGCCGTGACGTCCCGCAGCGTAGCGAAACGCCCATCATCGCAACCATCAACGCGTGGAAAGTGGCTTGAGACCCGGTTCAAGCCACCAATAAAAACGAAGACCTACCGCCACCAGCCAATAGTAGATCAGCATGGGGCAGACCCCCTGCTGTCAACTCCAAATATAAACGAGGACGGACACCGCTCCAAGATCAGTCCACCCTCAGTTTCCCAGCCCGAGGATGTCTGTCAACTCCAGACGAAAGCTTGCTTGCTTCATGAAAGAGAGAGAGAGAGAGAGAGAGAGAGAGAGAGAGAGAGAGAGAGAGAGAGAGAGAGAGAAGGTTATATATATATATATATATATTATATATATATATAGTATATATATATATATATATATATATATATATATATATATATATATATATATATATATGTTAATGGGGGGATTCCCCCCCCCCCCCATTATTCATAAGGTAAGCGTGAGACACGAGCGGAAGGCAAACCCACACACAGCATTACTCACACAGCCTCTCTCTCTCTCTCTCTCTCTCTCTCTTTCTCTGGCAATCTCTCTCTCTCTCTCTCTCTCTCTCTCTCTCTCTCTCCCTCCAAGGAATCTCTCTCCATTCTAACAGGTAATGAAAATGAGAGAGTTGCGTCATAACATTAACGTTTATTAACAACGAATAAATAAATCAATCAATCAAGTAATCCAGTCTTACAGACTAACTCAAAAAACCCCGAAACAGTACATTGTCTAGTCACCAAAAAAAGTCTACACCCCTCTGGGAATTCTTTGTCCCCCGGTATTCCAGAACCGTCTGTTTCAAAGACACGAGAAACACACTCGTTAGCAAACATAAGTTTAAAGACAAAGTTAATAAAATGGAACATCTTACAAGATATCAAACAAGCCATCCCTTTGGCTAAAGTAACTCAACACTCACCCAAACAGCCGGATCACTATAAACACTTAATAAAAAACTCCTGGCGAATGCCACGGCCTCTTGCCTGTGACTCGAAGCCCTCTGTCAAAATCTTCCCATAGGCTTGGGTATGACACTCTTAAAGGGAAGAGGCACACACGCACATACGAACACACAGTTCGTTAGCGCCTCGCAACACTAGTTGCACCCAGTTTAGCAAATGCACTTTGAGAAGAGTTAATAAACTCAGTACATTGACTTGTCGAACTAAGCATTTTTATCTCACGCCATCCCCAGAAACTCATTCATCAGCTACTCTCAGGTCGTCACCTCTACACTGTTCTCCACATTCCATAGGTCAAAGGGAACACATGGACAATACATTATTAATCAAAAACCCTAGGCCTTACAGATGCTCGGCCACCCCATATGCTAGCCCCCGCCTAGCAAAATTGCTTATAAAACAAAACACTGGCCGGCTTAAAATAAAATATAAGTAAAACTGCACGTCTCTGGCATTGTAAAATAAAGTCTTATCACGCTTTATCTCCCAGTAACACAAGACGCATTTTCTCTCATATTTTCTGCATTTCTTGAATATCCCTCTTTGCTTGTCTGCAAGTAGCTGCACCTGTAGCAGACTGTGGCAGCTGTAGGAAGACGGAATGCCTCCCTCATCGTAGAAGACTTCTCACGGCTTCTGCAAATCCCCAAAAGACACGCTGTAGAATTCTCGCGATCACCCACGTGGAAACTCTTGTAATCACCAAAAACGGCAGCATCCTCACGGCTGGTGGACGTCTTGCTGGATTCGGGAAACGCCTTTTTTTTTGGTGTGCGTTAGTATGTCAGTCAAGTCTTTGGTCAATCTAAGAAAATTAACTCAGACATACTACTTCTATCAAACAATGATCCCAAAAAGTCAGAAATACCAACTGAACGTCTCCCAATTAACTCCCTTAATATGACTACCAAATCATAAGTCATTATCATAACTCTCTAAGAAAAAAAAACCATCAAGTTCTCCAAACCGATTCTCCAAACTCACACATCAGCACACACACAACTCAGAAATCACAGCAACTCCACGGAATTCTGCACTCACATTTCAAACTCGAATGTGCTCAATAAGAAAAAAAAAAGAAAAAGAAAATCTTAATGAGCCCAAGGAAAAAAAAAGAATCACGTAACACACCTAGACCCAAAAAAATGTTCTCTCAAACTCTGATATCTAAACAACCCACAAAATCCGTAAAAATCTCCAACTTTTAACAGCAAAAACCCCTTTACTGCTCAATAATTAATTACAATGAGACTTAATGTCAAACTCCCTTTACTTAAGTAACAACCCTCGAAAAATTACATCTCCCGGCAAAATCAAATCTCCCGTCCAAAAAAGAAATGTTACTTAAGCTCAATCCCCAAATTATATCTCTCAAGGAAAAGGAAGAAAAATAATAAAAAAAAGGATAATCACAAGAAGATTTCCCCAATCACAAAATATAATATATGTATAATATGCATAACCCCCGCGTTTTTCCCCAAGAAATGCTCCATGTAAAGCCCCGGAATTTGCCAGAAAGCAAACTCTTACCCATGCGCTTTCGTGAAATGCTATTGTCAACATTTCCAGATATTGCGAAAATTCTGATCTATCACCATCAGAGTAAAAAAAGACAGCACACGGCTCATCACATCGCTTGTCAGCAGAAAAATCGCCTGCGGACGTATGCTCAGACAGTAGCATAAAAATTGTCTAGTCAGACACATAAGTTTGGAAACTCATGATTCTCAAAAAAACGTCTAACAGACACATTTCACAGAATTAACTCCAGGATATGACTAATGTGTTCAAAAATTTGTCTCGAAGACTTATTCTCTCAACATGACTTTGGCCCAAATTATATTTCTCCAAGAATAACACACTTGTGAACATAACAAATGCACACATCTCCAAATGACTCGTAATGCAGTAATGCCATTCGCCTCTAAATAGCCACGAAACCAAAAAAGAGAACCATAGAAATCTCCTCTTGGCTCAAAAAAAACTCCCATAACCACAAAAAAAAGGGTCACCCGCCCAAGATTAATTCCAACTCCATTATGAGACACCATATTAATAATAACACCACTCCGGATATAAAAATATTTCCTCCATTTGGTTAATAACCAACCCCCTTATATTTCTCTCTTATTTCTCCAATAGCCACATGTCAGTAAAAAAAAAGACACCACTCCAGGAATAGAGAATAATCACCTCTATTTCGGCAAATACAAAATATTTACCTCTATTTCCCCAACAACTCCATGTGGAACAAAACAAGGCTCCAAAAATATATCTCCAAAAAATGTGCTCTCAAGGCAACTAACTCACACACTCACAAATATTGCCCCATAATCTCCAAATATGTGTCTCCATTTGCAACAAAGATGGCTGCAAAATAATTGAACTAAACATAGCTCTCATCACATTGGCAAATATCAAAAATGGCCAAAAATATATCTCCAATATATCATATCTCAAATATAACTCCAAAATAATATATACCTTCAATTATCTCTCCAAATATATCTCAATTATAACTCCAACTCTCTCCATTTAGCATAATTGCTAAAAAAGGGCAAAAACTCGGCAAATAAAAACTGTCTAGAAAATTCTAGAAAAAATCACCAATGTGCCACAACTCATTATAACAGAACTCCAAATTCAAAGTGTCTAAGCCAAGACTTCTCCATATGCACTACAGCATAAGCCACTAGAAAACTTAACCAAGTTTCCTATCTCTCACAAAGTTGTCACAAATACAACTAATGTATTGTGCAAGAAAACTCACAATTTCTGGAACACAAATATCCAGAGAAAAAATGTAGTGCCATTACGTATGCATTCAAAACATGCAAGAAAAATTCTCCCATATATTTCTCTATAGCATCAAATAGCTAAAACACGAACACGTTCCCGAACAATGACTCTAAGTCATGAACTGAGATATTGAAAAATATTCACACCAACTGGAGAGAAAAAATAAATTCAAATTCACCCATGATAAAGAAAACTTGTGTCAGCGTTGGCTAACTTCCAAAAAAAGAAGAAAAGAAAAATCAACGGCCTTGTTCACTATCTCCCGTAACTCACTAGATGTCAAGCAATTATCTGCTGAACACATAAAAAAAAGAAAAAAAAACTAAAATAATGTGTTGTTAGTTCCTCCCAATATTCAAAAAAGATTTCACCTCCCTTGAGAGCATTACGGCACCCACGTATTAGTATAAAAAAAAAATCAGTATCAGAAGTATCACTATCACAAAATCACCAAAAAAATTGCTATCATCAAAATCACTAGTATCAGTACTAAAAATATCACTAATGTCAATGCTTGTCCATTCTCCAAAAATTCAGCACAAAATTTAGCAAAAGTTCAGCAAGTTTCACCACAATTCACCAAGATTCAGTCAGATTCATCAAGATTCAGCAAAACTCATCCCCGTGAATCACTGAAATATTCTCCAAAGTTACAAAAACTCAACAATTAATTAACACAAGACTTCTCCCATTAACTCATTGTAATAATTCTCCTTGAATAATTATCTGTAATAATTATTAACTAATCTCCCATGAAATATCTCAAATCTCTCGTAAAACAAGTCTCCCGTAATGATAATTATACTTAAGCAACCCTCCCGTGACACATCTCAAGTATAACAATTATTAATAATAATAATAATAATAACAACTCTTCATAGCAACAATTCTCTTGCAAAATCTCAAGTAAGGGTGAATTCAAATAGCATACACTAGTATTGCTGAATCCTATGACATACAATTTTTCCAGCATACACCATGACATAACACCATTGCCACACAACACAGATACAACACCAATCATCGGCATTTCAAAGTAATTTCTCCAACACAATAACAAAAATAATCTGTGTCTCCCCAATATATTTTGTGTCTTCGAAGGCACAAGTAAAACATACACCCATACAATGCATTTCAATTATCTTTTTATTTCCTTTTCTCTTCCTCCAAGGGAGAAAAAAAATCTCTTTTCTAAAAAAAAAGACTCTACGGGCATTTCACTTCATCAACTAATCAATCAGCTGATATCTTAGCATCCATGGTCAAGGCCAAACCCATCCCCCAACACAAAGAAAAAAAAAAGGAGTTCACCCCCAATGAGAAAAAAAAGGTTTCTCCCCCCCTGAGAACAACCCCTCAGTCAAGCGGCAGAACAGCCCGAGGCATACCAGCAGTATCCCATCTCCCCTTAAACAGTGTCTGAGGACCCCTTCCCAAGGTATACACTAGTGCCCTCCCCTGCACTATCTCTCGAGGGAGGCCAGTGGTACCCTCGCAATACCCTCCCTCGAGGCAGGCCATACTCCCCTTGCAATGTGCTGAGCCCGTAAAATTGTGGTCGCTCTGTCTCTAAGCCAGATATGCTTATCTAAGCATAGTTCACATGCATAGAAAAAAAAAACATCTTAATACGCCCCTATGTTTTGAACAAAGACGGATACATACGTCTATTATAAACAGGCGTGAATAAAGAAAACACGACACTGCTACTATGGGCAAAGAAAAAATGTTTTGACCTCTTGAACCAACCCCATTTCCCTGAAATATTTAAACAAAAACCCTCTCCCTTTAAAACAATAGTTTTAACACTCACCACTCCATAATGGGAAAAAAAAGAACTCGAAATTCTCGTAAAACACGTAAATCTCGTCGGCATAATACAAACGCGATTGGCGAGATGACACCTAGCAACCCTCACTCACAAACCAAACTGAGTTACTTGTCTCACGGCTCACGCCCTGAAGAATCTCGGTACAAGCAAATTTGATGACCCTAATAGAAATTTCTTTCCTCATCCCCCCATCCCACGGATGGATATTCCTCTACCCCCTTTGCCCTTAGCAACCGAGATCTAACAATTTAACAATTTTCCACAATCCCACAAAGCTTTGTCGTTCGAAAACTATCGCTAAGCCACAACCCCTTTTATTTTCTAACTGGCCACCCATCTCTACATTGGCGTTCCTAGGCATAAAAAAGAAAGAAAACTTTTATACCCCCTCTTAACCGTCTGCCACCACTGTTAATGGGGGGATCCCCCCCCCCCATTATTCATAAGGTAAGCGTGAGACATGAGCGGAAGGCAAACCCACACACAGCATTACTCACACAGCCTCTCTCTCTCTCTCTCTCTCTCTCTCTCTCTCTCTTGGCAATCCCTCTCTCTCTCTCTCTCTCTCTCTCTCTCCAAGGAATCTCTCTCCATTCTAACAGGTAATGAAAATGAGAGAGTTGCGTCATAACATTAACGTTTATTAACAACAAAAAAATAAATCAATTAATCAAGTAATCCAGTCTTACAGACTAACTCAAAAAACCCTGAAACAGTACATTGTCTAGTCACCAAAAAAAGTCTACACCCCTCTGGGAATTCTTTGTCCCCCGGTATTCCAGAACCGTCTGTTTCAAAGACACGAGAAACACACTCGTTAGCAAACATAAGTTTAAAGACAAAGTTAATAAAATGGAACATCTTACAAGATATCAAACAAGCCATCCCTTTGGCTAAAGTAACTCAACACTCACTCAAACAGCCGGATCACTATAAACACTTAATAAAAAAACTCCCGGCGAATGCCACGGCATCTTGCCTGTGACTTGAAGCCCTCTGTCAAAATCCTCCCATAGGCTTGGGTATGACACTCTTAAAGGGAAGAGGCACACACGCACATACGAACACACAGTTCGTTAGCGCCTCGCAACACTAGTTGCATCCAGTTTCACAAAGGCACTTTGAGAAGAGTTAATAAACTCAGTACATTGACTTGTCGAACTAAGCATTTTTATCTCACGCCATCCCCAGAAACTCATTCATCAGCTACTCTCAGGTCGTCACCTCTACACTGTTCTCCACATTCCATAGGTCAAAGGGAACACATGGACAATACATTATTAATCAAAAACCCTAGGTATACATATATATCTATATATCTATATATATATATATATATATATAATATATATATATATATATATATATATATATATATATATTATATATATATAGATATATATATATATATATATATATATATATATATATCGTTAATGACTTTGATAACTATGGTATCAGTAGTTTATCTGTAAAATTCAAATATATACACCAGTTTTGACTGAGTATTTGATCATGACCTCCATAGGCGCTCTACTAGCCTGTCTAAGTAGCACGGAAAAAGCTGTAAGGCTGCTGAAGTAGCCATAACTTTTAATAAAGTATTATTATTATTATTATTATTATTATTATTATTATTATACAATTGCCATTAATTGTAATGTATTCATCTTCAGGTGGCATAACAAGAGGATATTACCACACGTACTTCAAGTAAAAAATCGAGCCATTTCACACAAGCACACATGAAGGAAACTCTTACAACCAAAAATAGCACAATTATCCACAAGACACGCTTCCAGAGAGAGAGAGAGAGAGAGAGAGAGAGAGGAGAGAGAGAGAGAGGAGGAAAAGACAAGACAAGAAGGAAGGCAGTAACGAGCAAACTTCGTCGCGTGAGGAATTCCGCAGTCGGGGAATTCCTCAGTAATCTGGGATTTTCGTTGTGGGATGAGGACGCCCATTCTCCGGATTATTTTATCGAGATCAGCGCCTCGTGGCCTGATTTCCCTTCTCATTAACATAAACTCGAAGATACAAGGTATAAGGACAGAGAGAGAGAGAGAGAGAGAGACGAGAGAAGAGAGGAGAGGACGCCAGAAGAGAGAGAGAGAGAGGAGAGGGGTGGGGGGGGGGGGGTGGTTATTAGTGGAATTCTCACGTTCTGAAGAACAATGCTTCAAGTTTTGGTAACTTTATTCGTTGATTGCGCTGACAAAAGCATATGGAATACTTAGAGGTCGTTTTTGTATCACGCTTACATTTGTAATTTTAATTTATCTAATAATTTTTCTGATAATTCTGCCTTCATTTTTCAATCTCATATACTTGCATGATTTATGTAAGGATTCAGACTTTTATTGTTTTGATCTCATGCACTAGCATTATTTATGTAAGGATTCTGACATTTCATCTCATATACTTGCAAAAATTGTGTAAGGATTCTGACATTTTTTCTTTTGATCTAATATACTTGCATTATTTATGTAACGATTCTGACGTTTTTTATCATATACTTGCATGAACTGTGCAAGGATTTTTTTTGTTTTGATCTCATATACTTGCGTCATATATGTAAGGATTCTGACGTTTTATATCATATACTTGCATGATTTATGTAAGGATTCTGACATTTTCCATCATGTACTTACATGATTTACATAACGGTTCTGACAGCTAGCCTTGAACTAGTCTCTCCTCGAGTTACATTCTGTTTCTGTAATATTAAGAAAGTCAGCGGGCAGACGACCCATACGTACACGAACGACAAAGCCTGTTAGCAATAGTTGAGTCAAACTATCTGCCAACACTGATGGTTCAACGCCGACCTGTTTTACAGACGGTTGCAAGAATATCTTTCATTTCAGAACCGGGCAGATGGATGCGAGGTGTAATTTTCCACTGGCGGTGCTTGTGTAGCTGTGATTTGGCTACAGAAGCGTACAATGGTGTCATTTTGTACAGTGGATAACATGAACTGCAGCTGTGAATATTGGATAAGTCTTCTCCTGTGTCATTTTGTCCAGAAAATAATAAGAACTGCAACTGTCAATAAAAAAGGTTATACACGACAAGATCGACTGCAGTATTGACGAGTCAATGGAGTATAGGCTCCTGACTGTGTTTTCTCTTGAAACGAAAGATTCCGCCGTATTAAAGGAAGACTTAACAATGCGAAAACTGCAACCAAGTCTGAGTCCACTCCACGCCCAGACCTTCACACCAGCAAGGTAAGTGATGATATTCGGGTTGCAACATTTATATATGGTTCCATTACTGGTGCTGGTGGTTGTGATACAAATCATGTCCGTGGACATTTTTATTTCTTGAAAGACGTTGTTGTTGCGTATGTTCCTGGTGTTGCTGTTGTCTTTTTATTTGTATAATTGTCGTCCCATGACTCATTAGATTTGTATGTCATGGTGAAGAAATGGTCACGTGATAGTATTTCGGTGTGTTTAATTAGTCTTGGGCTACTTATGTGGGTTTGCAGTGGAAATCATTTATTTTTAGATAGTTTTGTAACGTTGTGTGTGTGTGTGTTTCTTTTTTAACGAGGGCGACCTCGTTAGTTGTTTATCGAGGCTAAGCTCAGGCTACCTAGTAGAGTTTTTGGTAAAAATCATATATTGCTAGATAGTCATGCAACTTTTTTTTCTAACTATGACTACCCAATTCGTTGTTTATCGAGGGTTTGGCTACCTACTCGAGTTTGTGGTGACAATCATATTACTAGGTAGTTTTGCAATTTATTTACTTTATTTCATTTTATTCTATTTTATTTTTAGCGAGAACTACTCTGTTCGTTGGCCACCAACGCGAGTTTGTGGCAAAAATTGTATGTAACGAAACGGGAAATCACTTTTTTAAACGAAAATATCAGAAAACGCAAAGTAAAACGTTTAGTTAAGGCTATTTGGTGTGTACAAGTCCTTGATCAGGTTATATTAGATGATGATTGATGTGCTTCTGTTTACATGTATTTTACATTTCATCTAACAATGAAAATTAAAGCGAATACCTCTGAAAACAGGAAACATATTGTTCAAAACAGATGTCTACAATACAGCCGTCAGCACGGACAACAATCAACCAACATACATTCATTAATATGCACGTATGCACGTTGCATTCTACATATATACTCAGAAATTTATAAATACGTTATGCACAGCATGCCAAACTATTTAGGTTAATGAAAATAACCACAATATGGATATATTGTGGTTATTTTCTGGTATTTAAAAAAAAAGTTTTAAGACATTTACAAAAAGTTCAATGCACATTATTAGATATTTTAACACAATTTTTTTTATATATTCTGGCATAAATTTATTTTTTGGGTAAACGGAAAATTCAGTGTTATAGTATGGTATGAAGTAGTTCTACTATAAAAGTTATGTTTAATATGTGGGTATGTGTTTGTGCAGCCATGTACGGCTGTATAATTATGGTTTAAGTAAGGATTCATATGTTTTATAATACGAGGTAGTTAATGAATTCTGTATTCAAGTCATAAACCCTATTCCCATTCCATGAGAAATCATGAATGTTTTTAATGCATTTTGTACATCAGCTGGACGTTCTGCAAACCAGTATTCCCGGTCTATTCAGAAATTCACTACTAGGAATTTGAAACCCAATTCTAAAATTATGTCCCACATTTATCATTTTTTGGTAAGCATTAAAGTGTTTATATATATATATATATATATATATATATATATATATATATATATATATATATGTGTGTGTGTGTGTGTGTGTATATATGTATATATGTATATGTATATCTTACAAGTGTGTAATGTTAAGTGAATTACATATCATGTCTTGCTTGGAGACAGGCTGAGCTGTAGGGGCAGCTTTCTTCAGTGAAGGAATTTGGTACGTAAGCATTTTAATCGAGAGACTGCTTGTCTTGTCGTCAAGCGTGTACATTCATTTGTAGGATGTTACAGGTCTATTCGACCAGGGCAATGGCGAAAGTCAAATTCCTTTTGGTGAGAAGAAAGAGGTCAGTTTGGTACACGCCAGGTGTCAGGAGAGAAAACCCCATCTAAAAGGTATGGCACATATTTTGTAAGACTTAAAAAACTGTTACCTTTGAAAAGAGAGAGAAGTGTGAAATACATTCTTTTACTTAAATTACTTTGAAAAGAGTGAGGTGTGAAGTGTATCTTTTAACCATTATTATCTTTATTACAGATGGGTTCTATTCCATGGTATTTGAGACGGGATTCTCTAACCTGTCTAATACAGTGAACCTATTGACATTCTGGGTCTGGGAGTGAATTCTTAGTCAGGAGGGTAGAATGATAACTTACTAGTTTTCTTTGTGGGCAGATTTGGGTTTTTGTCACTATGACTTGTTAATCATTTTGTTCTATTTTATATTCATCTGCTTTGGGTAATAGATAGTGTATTTTTGTACTTACGTGATCTTAATAGCCTAATGACATGTTTGCAGACAGAGGACACCATTGACAACAGGTAAGGGTTTCCAATTTGTGTAATTTAATGAAAGTGTGGTTAGAGTGGTGGCAGCGGTGGGATTCGAACCCACGCCTCCGAAGAGACTGGTGACTAGTTAGACATAGATGTTTTTCTGGTAGGAAAAGGGGTTATAATCGTGTCACAGGCAACTCGGGGCTCTTTTTGCTGATTCAATGGGATGGGTACTGAGAAGCTGTATGTCTCTCTGGCTAAGTCAGTGTCAGCCATCTTGTGATTCTTGAATACCAGTGTTTTAAATCGTGAAGGGGAAAAGTTTAATTTTCAACGTATTAAAGTGTTTCACGAGTGTGGTAAACAGGTCATGCATATTTCCAGTGCGTATACAAATTTGGTTTCCAGTCATATGAAGATGTGAGTGTATTTTCAAGCTTTCTTTCTTATTTTCTCCTTCTTATCTTTTATTTTTTTTTACTTCTTTTTGTTGTTGTTTGCATTCCTTTTGTTTGTTTGTGACGAATTTACTCGAGCGGAGTTTTTTGTTGCAAGTCACACCCTGAGAGAGAGAGAGAGAGAGAGAGAGAGAGAGAGAGAGAGAGAGAGAGAGAGAGAGGAAAAAGTTGGTGTCGCCGGGTTGGATCGCTTAGTGAGCATTTTGCATTTTTTTTTCTTTTTCTATCCCCTCCCTATTTTTTTTTTTTTGTTGCTTTCGTGGGATGATAAACTGGGCGTGGGGCGCATTTGCCTTTTGTTATCCATTATTGGGGGAAAATTTGTATTCATTTTTCTGGATTGGGTTTGTGTATATAAGTAAATACATCGATGTTATTGAGATCGGGGAATCTTATAGAACAAAAGAGCTTTCGGAAAGAGAGAAAGATGGCGGATACTAAGAGTACCACAATGCTACTACATCACATAACGAATGTGAGTGTGGACGTGAGTCCTTTCAGAGGGATGGTAGATGGTGTTCTATCACAACCTGTACAAATTTTTATTGAAGGGGTGAATAATTATTTAGCTGGAAAGAATATATCAGATGATATAGAGGCATTTAGAGAGGCGAAAGCTTTGCTAGATTTCAATAGGGGAGATCTCTCCCATCGTTGCAGGAGTTCCCAATTTACAAAATGTCGTACATGGACAGATTTTCAAGCATTTTTTAAAACAGCTTATGGCTCAAAGGAACACGGAGAGGGACCTTCGGGGTCTTTATAAACTATGGAAGGGCACTAATAGCCTCGTAGAACATAGTTCAAAACTTATTGACGCAGTGGCGGATTGGGTAGGAAAATTGAAAACTTCTAAATGGGTTACAGGGAGTAATGTCTCTCTTGAGAACATTCGTAAACTGATCTATTTTTCCCTGCTCTTGCATGATGTACCGGATGCGATAGTGAATAGCTTTGATGAAAAGATTGAACCTACTTCAGACGAAGAATTACTTTATGCCCAAATTGAGAAACATGTCTAAATGTCCCACTGTAGATAGCACAATTTTCAATAGGACAGTGCAAAGAGACAGAATTTTCTCCTCCCCGTCTGTGTGCAAAAGTTGAATATAACTAAAGATCGATTGATCAAAAGCAACAGCAGTTGTGCTGTTTCAACTGCAATAAACCAGGGTATCCAAAGAAATTGTGTAGGGTTAAATATTGTGGAATGTGTAAGAGTACTGATCATTATTGGCAGTCTTGTCCATGTCAGATACAGAGAGATGCGAGGCCACCTCAATTTTCTGGTAATTGTAATGTGAGAACTTCCTAGGCAGGTCAAAGCAGAGGGCAAAGAGATCGGTGAAATTTTTGGAAGCCTGATCAACAAAAACGGTACAGGTGATTGGCACGTGTCATTGTGGTCTCGTGGGGGACGCCCCAGAGCCCAGGCCTATAGTCTATGGAACAGTGGGGGATGTGGATATCCTGATATTTATATACTCAGGGGCGTCTATAAATTTAATGGACTATAATTTGTATCAATCCATGTTTTCCAATCACCCTTTGCGACCGTCAACAGAGACGGTATGTGATGTGCAAGCCCATGAATTAAATACCCTGGGTTGTGTTCAAATACAGAACCATTTTTGGTAATGAAAGGAATTGCGTTGGGCAACAGACTTTTGCTGGGTCATCCTGCTTGTAGAAGACACAAGATTTCGATCCATGCGGGTGTTAATGGGATAACCGTCGGGATACCTGGTGTTTTTCTGCCTTATGAGGAAGTGAATAGAATGGAGGACATGGAAGTTATTGAAAGAGGAGATGTGCTCGGTGATATTAATGGCGGTGATACGAGTGTTATGGAGAAAGGTAATATTAAAACCCACGTTGCTGAGATGGGAAATGATTACGGGGGTTCTATCAGTTCACAGTGATAACAATGGTGGTGATGAAACTTTGGATGGTGATGAAACTTTGGATGGTGATGTTGATACTAATATTGGTGTTATTTCTGATACTAACAATGCTGTGGATGAAACTGAGGGTGGTAATGTGTATGGGGCGGTGGAAAGGGAAGGTACTGACCACAAATATAAAGGTGTTTTATCCAAAGATATTATGTTGCTACCTGGTTCGAAGATTATGGTAAAAGTTAAATTGAAGGAAATGAGAAAACCCACAGATGTGTGTGTTATTGAAAATAGCGAGAAGCTTAGAGGGGTTGTTAGCACGGCATCGGTGAACAGTGTATCCAAGGATGGGTTTACGTGGTTAGAGTTGCTAAACTGTAATGATACAGTTAGGAGATACCAGAAGAATACATATATATTGGATTTCCAAGATTGGAGTTGTGATAGTGGTTCAGTGGCTATCGTAGAGGGGAAACCTGAGTTTTCGGAGGCAGAAATGCAATCAAGGAAACTAATATTTTGAGAACATTTAGCTAATGCAGATTATAGCAAACACGTTGAAGTGATAAGCAGGCTCTTGGCAGAATTTGGGGATACGGTAGCCTTACAAGGTGATAAATTGGCGTTGACTAATGTGTTAGAGCATAAGGTAAATTTGGAGAGTGGCACAAAACCTATTTATATTCCTGCATATGCATGCCTTTCAAAATCAGAGAACAGGCAGAGAAAGAGGTTAATAGATGGGAGGAAGAAGGAATCATTACAACTTTCCCTTGTTAGCGGTGCCTAAGAAAGACGGTTCTGTCTGTGTATGCGTCGATTTTAGATGTTTAAATGAGAAGACGGTCCCTGACCGCTACCCAGTCGCGTGCATACCAGATCTTTTTGTTAAAATTGGGGGACATAATATTTCTAGCTCAATGGATTTGGCGCAGGGTTTTTTGCAGGTCCTTCTTAGTGAGAGTAGCAAGGAATATACCACTTTTTCAGTGCCCAAGGGACACTATGAATGTACGCAAATGCCTTTCGGTTTGTCGGGCAATCCGATGACGTTTACCAGGTTGGTGAACACAGTTTTGCACTGTTATTGGGCAAAAATGTTTTTGTGTATATTGATGATATCCTGGTCGCAACAGACATGATCGGACAACACCTGGAAGTGCTTACAGAAGTACTTAGGAGGCTTATATTAGCGGGGTTGAAAATCAAGCTAGCCAAGTGCTCGTTCTTGAAAAAGCAGATCACATATCTAGGCCACGTCATATCTAAGGAAGGGGTTAGAGTAAATGACGATAAAGTCAAAGCAATAGCGAATTTTCGCACCCCCAGATCAAAGAAAGAGATTAAGTCATTCCTGGGTATCGCCAGTTTCTTCAGGAAGTTTGTGAAAGGGTTCTCTAATATAGCAGCTCCCCTAACTGATGTATTGCGGGAAGACGTTCAATTTCAATGGAAGGAACCCCAGGTGGAGAGTTTTCAAAAGCTCAAGGACGTGCTAATGAATCCCCCTGTTTTGAAGTTTCCAGATTTTAGCGAACCTTTTACATTAGTGACTAATGCAAGTCAGGAAGGTATAGGTGCTTGCCTTATGCAAAAGTTTGATAGGAAATTCCATCCCATAGCTTTTTATAGCAGGAAGTTCAGGACAAAGGGCAGCAACAAGAAGTCCATGGCCACCATAGATAAGGAAGCCTTTGCAATAGTGTTGAGCTTAGTTCATTTTAAAATGTTACTGATGGGGAATAAAGCAGAAGTTCTTACAGACCACAAGATTGCTGGATCTTTTTAATAAACCCGATTTGTCTCCTAAAAGAGCTCGATGGTTTTTAACAATCAGAGATTTTGATGCAAAGCTCAAATATATAGAGGGCAAATTTAACGTAGTTGCTGATGCTCTCAGTAGGAGTTTTCACGACACGGAAGGTTTCCAAGTCGTGCAAGTCACTAGTGAGGCCATACAATGGGATATACCTCTCATAGAGCAAAGGCAAGATGAAGACGAGATTTTAGCAGATGCAAAAGCGTTTCTAAGAGGGGAATTAGTTAGGAAACGTTATAAGTTGCCTTTTTTGGGTTTGGAGTTAGAAGGTAATCTATTGGTTAGGAAAATTAAGTAAGTTGAGAACCAGTGAAAGTAAAGGAGACACGACACAGATCGTAATTCCGAAGGCCCTAATTCCAGTGGTTTTGGATATAGTTCATTGCAGGTTCGGTAGTCCACATTTGGGAATAGAAAAAACATATGATGAGGTTCGTGCTAAACACATTTGGAAAAACATGGGGAAAGATGTGGAAAATTTTGTATGGAATTGTACAGTGTGCAACGCATGTAAGCCTGCAAGGACAACTTCATGCAAATTAGGATTGTATCCTATACCAAGTAGACCTTTTCAGAGAATACATATGGATATCCTGGGGAATTTTTGTGAGTCTAGGTATGCGAACAAGTACTTGTTAGTGATAATAGATGAACTTACAAGGATAGTAGAAATTTTCCCACTTAAGCATAAAACGGCCGAAGAAGTAGCCATAGCATTTTTCAATGGTATCATTTGCAGGTATGGCTCACCCGAAGTTCTGTTAACCGACAATGGGAGGGAATTTGTGAACAAAACCTTGGAATGTTTAGCTCTCGAGGCTCTCAGGAAAACTGTAGGTGGTAATGATAAGAACTGGAACAGATATGTTAATGTTGTTAGGCATAGTATTAACACTATGGTTAGTGATTCCATTAAAATGTCCCCATTTGAAGCTTTGTTTGGTTGTCTGGCACAAGGCACATTTGATTTGCTAACTATACCTCATCATGGGGAGGATACGATCAAGGCGTTGGTATCCACAGCGAGAGACATGCTTGTCTCAGCCGTAATCTCGAATCCACAACCAGAGATATGGTACAGAAGAGTAATAGTCCCAAGATCAATGTCGGAGACAAGGTATTTTCAAAACTTAACGTGGGAAATGAACTAAATTACAAATTAGGCCAGAAGTTTGAAGGTCCTTTTAAAGTCACTGAAGAGAAAATTGGAAACAGAATTGTAGTCTTAGAGGAAAAAACAGGTCGGTCGAGGTTAACACATATCTCGAAATTGAAAAGAATTGGTTGTGGGGATTAATATATTGTAGCGCAATTGCATTTTTTTCTTTTTTTTCTTGTTGTCTGTTTTTTTTTTTTTGCAATTTGGTGGCGGAATGCTTTTACTTTTTTTTCTTCTCTCTTTTATTACCTTCTACGGGTTTTTTTCTTATTATGCGCAAATCTGCGGCGTTTTGGCATAAGATTTCGGGGTTAATATTTTACGTGGGAAGTTGTTATAATACGGCAAATTTTTGTTTTAGCTGAGAAACGTGATGATAAACATGATTATTCCTGCGTGTATGACATTTGGGGCTGAATTTTTGGGGTTTCATGAGCCGAATAGATGACATTGGGGTTTATATAATTCGGGTAATGTCATGGGGAGTTAAGATTTAAGGACAATTTCTTGAGGGGGATGATTTTTTTTTGTGTGGGGTTATTAATTTATCACTGGAGTGGTGTTATTAAGATGGTTATTAAGATATAGGTTATATATATATATATATATATATATATATATATATATATATATATATATATATATATATATATATATATAATATATATATATATATATATATATATATATATATATATATATATATATATAATATGGGAATGACATTAATCCTTGGGGGTGACTTCCTTTATTTTGGTGGTATATAATTATGGAATGGTGAGTTTATTGTAGTTTTTTTATCCTGAATAGGTGATAATTTTTTATATAATTGGGCAGTATCGTTTGGGAGAGTTATGTCTTCGAGATAATTTTGGAGCACCTTGGTCATATCCTGGAGATAGTTTTGTGGAATGTGCGGACGTGGTTTCAGTATAGAAATTTTTTTTTGAGAATCATGAGTTTCTGGCGTTGTGAGTCTGACTATGCTGCAGTTCGAAGCACCTGAGGTGTCCACAGTTGGATTTTTGCTAATGATGCTGCAATGAATCCGGTTGCGGATTTTTCCCTTTGGAACTGATTACTTGGAGATTTGCACTATTCTCGTAGATGTTGATTATGGCGTTCCACGGGAATGTATCATGTAAGGGGATTCTTTCCCGGTCTTTTCTGGTCGATGGGATTGCTGCGGTAGCAAATTCCATAACGGTACACATTCCGTTTTGGGAAAGATATTGAATTATTTATGTTTCTTTTTCTCTTATGTGCGCTGTGTAATGAGGGAAAGTTCACTTGTTATTGTTATTATCTTATTTTTTTTCCTTTTTTCTTTTTTTTCTTTTTTTACGAGAGATGTTGTAATGGGGGTTAAGCTCTAAATAGCATTTTTATTTTGGATAAGAGATATAATTTGTCGCGGTATGTGACTTAGATAGAAGGGGTGTTCGGCATTATGTTTTATGGAGGTTAGTTATATAAACAATAAAAGGGGTTTTTGTTGTTAGACTTTATGGGTTCTCTTTTGATAGCGTGTTTATCAGATATGGGATTATTTGTGAGGATTCAGTGGGTAAAGATTATAATTTTGTTTAGCGAGGAATTTTTAATATTTGACTAGCAGATTGAGTATATTAATTAATGACGGATTTGTGGGATAAAGCAAGACTTTAGTTATTTTATGACCATGGAGACCTTTTTACGGACACACTATGACTTTAGAGAATTCCCAATTCTACTTGATGATGGCGATGGAAAAGACTTCGTTCTACAGTACCAGAGGTCGAGTCAAGTCTACACATGAATGACGTTTCTATGGACTGCCTTTGCAAAGGATGCGATGTCTTCGATATATCATCTCAGGATACGTTCTGGGATAAATCAGGAGTCTACAATCCTTGATGAGGCGGGTGCGAGTAGCACTTGCATAGAAGTCACAGGATATTTCCTTGACAATAGGGTGGTGACCACGTTTCCTGCAGTAGAAAACCTCGAATCTACAGTTTCGCGATGAGAGGGTTTTGGATACACTCACGAGGGTTGCAGACGCTGAATAATGGCAAGTGCTGAGTTGTTTCGAGTTGGTTTACGCACTCAACCTGCGGCTACAACTTTTCGTCAAGTTCTGCTTATCTTAGTGACGAGGATGAGCCTTTCATTAGTTAACGTTACACAATACCAATATTAATGATCATGTTAGGTGCTATACTGATCACAATTTGTGCGCTAGGAGTTCTTAAACTTTTGTGCATTCGGTGAAGCACAAGGGCTCCAGCAACGGAGGTAGCCCTAATTTATGTGGTAAATTGATACATTGTGCATTAGTTGCTGGTGTGGTGTACAACAGGCGTGCACAAAGGACATAGGTGGCTGAGCCATCTTACAAGTGTGTAATGTTAAGTGAATTACATATCATGTCTTGCTTGGAGACAGGCTGAGCTGTAGGGGCAGCTTTCTTGAGTGAAGGAATTTGGTACGTAAGCATTTTAATCAAGAGACTGCTCGTCTTGTTATCAAGCGTGTACATTCGTTTGTAAATATGTTACAGGTCTAGTCGACCAGGGCACTTACGAAAGTCACATTCCTTTTGGTGAGAAGAAAGAGGTCAGTTTGGTACACGCCAGGTGTCGGAAGAGAAAACCCCATCTAAAAGGTATGGCACATATTTTGTAAGACTTAGAAAACCGTTACCTGTGAAAAGAGAGAGAAGTGTGAAATACATTCTTTTACTTAAATTACTTTGAAAAGAGTGATGTGTGAAGTGTATCTTTTATCCATTATTATCTTCATTACAGATGGGCTCTATTCCATGGTATTAGAGAGGAGATTCTCTAACCTGACTAATACAATGAACCTATTGACATTCTGGGTCTGGGAGTGAATTCTTAGTCAGGAGGGTAGAATGATAACTTACTAGTTTTCTTTGTGGGCAGATTTGGGTTTTTGTCACTATGACTTGTTAACCATTTTGTTCTATTTTATATTCATCTGCTTTGGGTAATAAATAGTATATTTTTGTACTTACGAGATCTTAATAGCCTAATGGCATGTTTGCAGACAGAGGGCACCATTGACAACAGGTAAGGGTTTCCAATTTGTGTAGTTTAATAAAAGGGTGGTTAGATATATATATGTATATATATGTATATATGTGTATATATGTAAATATATTCTCTATTATAGATATATATATATATCTATATATACATATATATCTATATATATAATATATATATACATAATTATATGTATATATATATATATATATATATATGTATATATATATATTATTAATCTTATATATATATATATATATATATATATATATAATATATATATTATATAAGTATATATATATATATATATCATATATATGCTATCTATATAGTCTGTCAGTACATCGCTTTGGTAATTTTCTTATAAACAGAAGTTTTGTTTTATAGTAGTCATTTACACAACTATATAAAAAAGCCAATATTTCCTGTCTCTTCAATTCCGTAATCAGAATCTTGAAACCCAAATCCTGAGAGTCTGTATCGTGCATTTTCCATACACCGTCCTGCTGAGTATACTTTCGCTAATTTCGCTCGTTGTCGGTCGTCTGCTTTCCCGTTGGTCGATGTTTTTTTTATCGTAGTTTGTTCGTGGTTATCCATCATAAGTCTCCCACTTTCCCATATGCGTTGTTTATGAAGAAACTGTGGACCCTGTATGGGTTTTTGTGTTGATTGTACTTCGGTTTCAAGTTGAGGAATTGCGCCTCCTCCCTGTTATAAAAACGGTTGAATAAGAGTGAGAGCGTGAGAGAGTGTGAGAGTGATGACTATGACGTGATTGCCATTTGATTTTTTCAATATGACCCCCCCCACTCATCTTGAGAAAAATAGTCTTAGTCTGTTGACATTAGCTAAATGAAGCAATGAGATTCGTACACTTTTAGGTGTAAGGTTTAAGGTATAAGGTATAAAGTATAAGGTATAAGGTGTAAGGTATAAGGTGTAAGCCTCTTATTCCCGCTTATGAGAAATGAAGGAAGGCTTAAATGTAATACCCTTGGACTGCTAGGCGGCTGCGAAGCGATATTAAATTCTTGTGATGCCATGACATGGCAGTATGAAAAAAACAAGGCTATGATTTGACGCTGGAATATAACCTCTCGGGTAATAATGAGAGAGAGAGAGAGAGAGAGAGAGAGAGAGAGAGAGAGAGAGAGAGAGAGATTATTGGAAGTGTAGAGAGCGAAAAAGCGAGAAATGGAAGGAGAAAGAAAGAGAGAGAGAGAGAGAGAGAGAGCGCAATCAAGCAAGCAAGGAAGCAAGGAATGGAAGTAGGCTGAGAGAGAGAGGGAGAGAGAGAGAGAGGAAACCAATTAGCAACTTCAGTGACGACCCCAGTTAGTTGTCATGGCACCCGAAGGGATTATCAGGTACGACCCTCTGAATATGAGAGGTTCATTTCAAAGTTTTGGGAGTAGTTAAACTGCTGGCCCGCTGGGGGTCTTGGTTCAGGGGTTTAACCCTGAGAATTCTGTGGGGTGTATGTGTATACGTATATGTGTGTGTATGTACGAATGGTATTTATACCATTATTTGTACCATTCCAAAAGTAGGATCTTTGGAAGTATATGTGCTTATGTATGTACGCATGTTTGTATTCGTAGGAAGGTTGACGTGTATTTCTACCATTCCAAAGGTAGGATCTTTGGAAGTATACGTGCTTATGTATGTACGTATGTTTGTATTCGTAGGAAGGTTTACGTGTATTTGTACCATTCCAAAAGTAGGATCTGTGGAAAATACGCGCTTGTGTGTACTTATATTTGTATTCGTAGGAAGGTTGACGTGTATTTCTACCATTCCAAAAGTAGGATCTTTGGAAGTATACGTGTTTATGTAGGTACGTGTGTGTGTATTCGTAGGGAGGTGTAAGTGTAATTGTACCAATCTAGGAGTAGAATCTGTGGAAATAAAACTTGTGCTTTCTGTAGGATGTGCCTATATTTGTATTTATCGCAAGTGAATATGCACTGATCCTGAGGTTAGGATTATCGTAAAATGCTGCTCGATATTTCGTTAGTTTGAAAAATAAATTTTTTTTTTAATTTGTTAGCTCACATTCAAAAGCCCTTTTTACACACGAGAAAGTTGTATGTGTACGATTTTCATTTTTATTAGTTACTTATGCCAATTTATCATTTTCATTATTTTGTCCTGATTTCGATTGTCTCGTAAGCTTTCATCTTTGTCGTGTACCGAATGATTTGATCACCTCTTATTACCAGAAGTTCAATACGACTCCAGAGTCCAGAGGAAGTCAAAGTCGTACCCGCTCTAGTGGACGACTCTTCGTGAATTGGCTTCACTTAGACTATATATGGGTTATTTCAGGTCTAGGTTTCTGTAGGCTTTAGAACTTCGTTCACATAACCTGTTGATGAACTCTCCAGATTATATATATATATATATATATATATACCCACACCATACACACACACACACACACACACACACACACATATATATATATATATATATATTATATATATATATATATATATATATATCTATATATATATATATATATATATATATATATACACACACAACACACACACACACACACACACATATATGTATATATATATATATAATATATATATATATATATATATATATATATTATATATTAAATATAATATATATATATAAAAGTCTATCACATTACCGTGATTCATATACATATATCGAACTACAAATGTCCTTTAATATCTAATTCGCTCTACCTCGGAATTAATAGATTTTCATATATGGTTAACCGAGGGGGAATTTATTAAGCAATAATAGAATTGGCCATCGGCAGGCGCGAACCAGCGACTTCCCAATCCCAGGACTGGCAGTGAAGCCTTAAACCACCCCGACACCGGTGGTCGGGGTGGTTTAAGGCTTCACTGCCAGTCCTGGGATTGGGATTGGGAAGTCGCTGGTTCGCGCCTGTCGATGGCCAATTCTATTATCGCTTAATAAATTCCCCCTCGGTTAAGCATATATGAAAATATATTGATTCCGAGGTAGAGCGAATTAGATATTAAAGGACGTTTGTAGTTCGATATATATATATATATATATAATATATATATATATATATATATATATATATATATATATATATATATATACATATATATAACTCAGAATAATAAAGCAAAACATACTGAAAGATATAAATATACATATTTTCCGCTACCTCCCTCTCTGTCCCAACGCATCAGGGATGCCTCGTCATCAAGTTTTCCAACCCAAGAAATACAAATGTTTTAATCCCTGGCATATGTCATTCCGGAAGGCAGACAAATGACAACCCCCCGCCCGGATCTTGCTGCGCATTTCTCATTCCCGCCTGGATTCAGGTTCCAGGATCCAGCGGACCCTTCCAGTGTGCATTTGTCACCTCCAGCTCGGTGGAGATAACCTACCTGCTCTTTTGCAGGTGGAATTTCACTCAGGCGAATAAAGGAAATTGCCTTTTTTATTTTTTTTTTTTTTTTTTTTTACAACCTGTCATAAAATATTTGTGAAAAGAATTTCACTTGGGCGAATTAAGAGGACTTTATTTAACTACCATTTAGCAGAGAAGGCGTTTTAATATTTAAATTTGCGTTGAAGACGTTGTACCTTGCAGAAGGCTATCACGAATTCTTTGGCAAAGGACACCTCTTATCAAAACAGCCATAGTCCTGCCCCCAGGACGAAAATCCTGGCCATTCATAGTAAACAAGGTCCTAAGGTGTTACAGCAAAACCTACTATCAATCAACAAAAAGTATTTTTTAGAGAATCTAGTGCCTACCTCCCTACAGAATCGATGAAGATTCATTCTTTTACTTACATTGTTCTCCTCTATACATAATTGGCATTTTTCAAGAATGTAGAACATGCACTGACAACAGAAATATTTATAGTCTTCAATTGCTGTGATGTAATAATTTCATTGCATGTTTGTCATTACTGATTTTTGTTACAATTTTCCCATTACTTCGCGGTCTTCATGTTAGATATTTACTGTACGTTATTGACTACTCTCGGACGCTAAACGACTTGATGCGGAAAGTACAGACATTCGTCAAAATAATGTTTATTCACGTGATTCATATCCGCCGGGAATAATCTAATTCCAAAATTATTTCTCTAGAAAATGTAAATTTGAGTATTTTACATAAGACATGCAGATTAACAGGATCTCATGGGCTGGGCCCTCTCCCTCTCCTTCTCCCTCTCCCTCTCCCTCTCCCTCTCCCTCTCTCTCGCTCCTCTTCTCCCTCTCCCTCCTCCCTCTCCTCCCTCTCTCTCTTCCTCTCTCTCTCTCTCTCTCTCTCTCTCTCTCTCTCTCTATAAATTTGAATCCGGTTCCGAGCACAAAGAAATAAAGATTCTTCTCAATGAAAATCCGTCAAAAAATTCCTTTTGGAAAATCTGAAAAGGGAAGTTTTTTAAATCAACTTTCTTTGTCTTAGGTTTTTACATCTTGATTCCTTTCGGTGGCGATGTTAATTAGCAGCTCGTCAATAGGTTTTAATCAGATTCTAAGTTTTTTTTATTTTCAATATTTTTTTAAAATCTTTGTTAGTATTCGAATGAGCAATTTCCCATATAGTTGGCCCTTAAGTGGTAATTACTTTTGTTTCGTATTCAATAGTTTTTTATCTTATTTTTTTATTTTATTTTTTTTAAAGGAAGAAATACCAGTTACCACCTTTTGTTTTCCTCCAAAGGATTAAGCCGTTTCTTTTGTTTTCCTCCAAAGGATTAAGCCGGTTCTTTTGAGTTTCGTTGTGTCGATTGGCGAACGCTTTTCTTACCGGTTACCTAAAAGTGTATCTTTGTATGAACAGCCTTTATGAAATTTCTATTTTTTTTGGGCATCGTTCATGAAGCCAATTGGCGAACACTTCTCTGCTCTCGATCATTTAGCAGTTTGCTTGAATAGCCTTTATGAAATTTGCCTTCTTTGGGCGTCGTTCATGAAGCCAATTAGCGAACGCTTTTCTGTTCTCTATCATTTAACAGTTTGCTTGAATAGCTTTTATGAAATTTGCCTTTTTTTGAGTGTAGTTCATGAAACCAATTGGCGAACGCTTTGCTGCTCTCGATCGTTTAACAATTTGCTTGAGTACCCTTTATGAAATTTGCCTTCTTTGGGCGTCGTTCATGAAACCAATTGGCGAACGCTTTTCTGCTCTCTATCATTTAACAGTTTGTATGAACACCGAATGCTTTTCTGATTTCAGTTACTTAACTATAGGTTTCACAGACAGTGCAAGCACGTCTTTGGACAATAACTCTGTTAACGAACACTCGTATCAGCACAAGATTTTGCTATAGTGTATTACGCCCAGTGCCGTAATCTATGAGTATCATGAATCACTTATGGTAAAGAATTGCATCCTTATTACTGGCTTATTATTAGTAGAAACGAAATTGTTGTGCAATATGAATAGAGAAACACACACACAATGTTATTATGATAGTGATAGTAGTTTCCCCGAAATTATACCCATTTCCTTTGTTTTTTTCCTTTACGGGAATTTACCAGCTGTGACAACCATTTACATTACTTTTCCTTACCTGCTGATGTAACCATTTAATTTGTTTTTCCTTACCTGCTGACGTAACCATTTGTTTTTCCTTACCTGCTGTGACGTAACCATTTAATTGTTTATCCTTACCTGCTGTGACGTAACTATTTAATTTTTTTTCCTTACCTTTTGTGACGTAACCATTTATTTTTTTCCTTACCTGCTGTGACGTAACCATTTAATTTGTTATTCCTTACCTGCTGTGACGTAACTATTTAAATTTTTTTCCTTGCCTGCTGTGACGTAACCATTTACATTGTTTTTCCTTACCTGCTGATTACGTAACCATTTACATTGTTTTTCCTTACCTGCTGTGACGTAACCATTTAATTTGTTTTTCCGTACCTTCTGATGACGTAACCATTTACATTGTTTTTCCTTACCTTCTGACGTAAGGAGGAGGAAGTAGGCAAAGCCCGCCTGCTTGGAGATTTTTTGGTGGGGGGGGGGGGGGGGTGTGAGGAGTGAGCAGACCTTGTTGAACAGCCTACGGTCGTTAGCCTACTCCCAAAACCCAACGTACTGAAAGCATATCAGTATTTATATAATATTATATTATAATAATAGGCAAGGAAGTGGGTGGCCAAGACGGGAAGGCCAGGGAGGTGGGTTGAGGGAGAGGTAAAGAGGGGAAGGGGGAGGTAGGGAGGAGGTTGGAAAGCACAGGTTAGCGATGCTTGGCAACACCTAAGTCGAGAGTAAACTCCTTAACTAACACCATTTGGCAATGCACTATTTTACCTAAAAATTAGGGGGAGGTGTCTTGTACACTTTGTTAAAGTGCAGATTCAATCAAATAATTAGTTTGAGAGATATTTAAGAAAAAACGATGACTCGCGGTTCCTGAAATGCATAGTAATCCACCAAAAACATTATTTGGTGAAGTTCAGATGAGATATTCCACCAAAAACATTATTTGGTGAAGGCAAAGCTGAAATATTCCATCTCAAACATTGGTTGATGAAGTTCATCCGAAATATTCCATTAAAATAATTCAATACATTTATATTTAAAAAAAAAATTAGTCTTCGTTACTAACTTGTATTTTACTATAGAGTGGTCAGGCAATAAATTTTTTTATTTTTTTATTCATTTTATTCTCTGTTCGGTCAG